>NW_016841755.1:3621798-3662492 GCF_001698545.2 Rhinopithecus bieti | reverse complement strand
TGTCAATTTTGGCTTTTGTTGCCATTGCTTTTGGTGTTTTAGACATGAAGTCCTTGCCCATGCCTATGTCCTGAATGGTATTGCCTAGGTTTTCTTCTAGGGTTTTTATGGTTTTAGGTCTAACATTTAAGTCTTTAATCCATCTTGAGTTAACTTTTGAATAAGGTGTAAAGAAGGGATCCACTTTCAGCTTTCTACATATGGCTAGCCAGTTTTCCCAGCACCATTTATTAAATAGGGACTCCTTTCCCCCTTTCTTGTTTTTGTCAGGTTTGTCAAAGAGCAGATGGTTGTAGATGTGTGGTGTTATTTCTGAGGCCTCTGTTCCGTTCCATTGGTCTACATGTCTGGTTTAGTACCAGTACCATGCTGTTTTGGTTACTGTAGCCTTGTAGTACAGTTTGAAGTCAGGTAGTGTGATGCCTCCAGCTTTGTTCTTTTTTGTTCAGGATTGTCTTGGCAATGTGGGCTCTTTTTTGGTTCCATATGAACTATAGTTTTTCCAATTCTGTGAAGAAAGTCATTAGTAACTTGATGGGGATGGCACGAATCTATAAATTACCTGGGGCAGTATGGCCATTTTCACGGAATTGATTCTTCCTATCCATGAGCATGGAGTGTTCTTCCATTTGTTTTGTGTCCTCTTTTATTTCATTGAGCAGTGGTTTGTAGTTCTCCTTGAAGAAGTCCTTCACATCCTGTGTAAGTTGGATTCCTAGGTACTTAATTCTCTTTGTAGTAATTGTGAATGGAAGTTCACTCATGATTTGACTCTCTGTTTGTTAATGGTGTATAAGAATGCTTGTGAGTTTTGCACACTGATTTTGTATCCTGAGACTTTGCTGAAGTTGTGTATCAGCTTAAGGAGATTTAGGGCTGAGATGATGGGGTTTTCTAAATATACAATCATGTCACCTGCAAACAGGGACAATTTGACTTCTTCTTTTCCTAATTGAATACTCTTAATTTCTTTCTCTTGCCTGATTGCCCTGGCCAGAACTTCCAACACTATGTTGAATAGGAGTGGTGAGAGAGGGCATCCCTGTCTTGTGCTAGTTTACAAAGGGAATGCTTCCAGTTTTGCCTATTCAGTATGATACTGGCTGTGGGTTTGTCATAAATAGCTCTTATTATTTTGAGATAGGTTCCATCAATACCTAGTTTATTGAAAGGTTTTAGCATGAAGTGCTGTTGAATTCTGTCGAAGGCCTTTTCTGCATCTATTGAGATAATCATGTGGGTTTTGCCTTTGGTTGTGTTTATGTGATGGATTACATTTATTGATTTGCGTATGTTGAACCAGCCTTGCATCCCAAGGATGAAACCGACTTGATCTTGATGGATAAGCTTTTTGATGTGCTGCTGGATTCAGTTTGACAGTATTTTATTGAGGATTTTGGCATTGATGTTCATCAGGAATATTCGTCTAAAATTCTCCTTTTTTGTTGTGTCTCTGCCAGGCTTTGGTATCAGGATGATGCTGGCCTCAAAAAATGAGTTAGGGAGGATTCCCTCTTTTCTATTGATTGGAATAGTTTCAGAAGGAATGGTACCAGCTCCTCTCTGTACCTCTGGTAGAATTTGATTGTGAATCCGTCTGGTCCTGGACTTTTTTTGGTTGGTAGGCTATTAATTATTGCCTCAATTTCAGAATCTGTTATTGGTCTATTTAGGGATTCAAATTCTTCCTGGTTTTGTCTTGGGAGGGTATAGGTGTCCAGGAATTTATCCATTTCTTCTAGATTTTCTAGTTTATTTGCATGGAGTTGTTTATAGTATTCCCTGATGGTAGTTTGTATTTCTGTGGGATCAGTGGTGATATCCCCTTTATCATTTTAAATGCATCTATTTGATTCTACTCTCTTTTCTTCTTTATGTATCTTGCTAGTGGTCTATTTTGTTGATCTTTTCAAAAACCAGCTGCTGGATTTATTGATTTTTTTGAGGTATTTTTTGTGTCTCTATCTCCTTCAGTTCTGCTCTGATCTTAGTTATTTCTTGCCTTCTGCTAGGTTTTGAGTTTGTTTGCTATTGCTTCTCTAGTTCTTTTAATTGTGATGTTAGCACGTCGATTTTAGATCTTTCCTGCTTTCTCTCATGGGCATATAGTGATGTAAATTTCCCTCTACACAATACTTTAAATGTGTCACAGAGATTCTGGTACCTCGTGTCTTTATTCTCATTGGTTTCAAAGAACATCTTTATTTCTGCCTTCATTTGTTTATTTACACAGTAGTCATTCAGGAGCAGATTGTTCATTTTCCATGTGGTTGTACAGTTTTGAGTGAGTTTCTTAATCCTGAGTTCTAATTTGATTGCACTGTGGTCTGAGAGACAGTTTGTTGTGATTTCTGTTCTTTTACATTTGCTGCAGAGTGCTTTACTTCCAACTATTTGGTCAATTTTGGAATAAGTGTGATGCGGTGCTGAGAAGAATGTATATTCTGTTGATTTGGGGTGGAGAGTTCTGTAGATGTCTATTAGGTCCACTTGGTGCAGAGCTGAGTTCAAGTCCTGGATATCTTTGTTAACCTTCTGTCTTATTGATCTGTCTAATATTGACAGTGGGGTGTTATAGTCCTCCCATTATTATTGTGTGGGAGTCTAAGTATCTTTGNTTTTTTTTTTTTTTTTTTTTTTTTTTTTTTTTTTTTTGCTTTCCATTTGCTGCACATGAGATGGGTCTCCTGAATACAGCACACTGATGGGTCTTGACTCTTTATCCAATTTGCCAGTCTGTGTCTTTTAATTGGGGCATTTAGCCCTTTTACATTTAAGGTTAATATTGTTATGTGTGAATTTGATCTTGTCATTATGATGTTAGCTGGTTATTTTGCCTGTTAGTTGATGCAGTTTCTTCCTAGCGTCAATGGTCTATACAATTCGGCATGTTTTTGCAGTGGCTGGCACCAGTTGTTCCTTTCCATGTTTAGTGCTTCCTTCAGGAGCTCTTGTAAAGCAGGCCTGGTGGTGACAGAATCTCTCAGCATTTGCTTGTCTGTAAGGGATTTTATTTCTCCTTCACTTAAGAAGCTTAGTTTGGCTGGATATGAAATTCTGGGTTGAAAATTATGTTCTTTAAGAACGTTGAATAATGGCCCACTCTCTCCTGGATTGTAGAGTTTCTGCCGAGAGATCCACTGTTAGTCTGATGGACATACCTTTGTGGGTAACCTGACCTTTCTCTCTGACTGCCCTTAATATTTTCCCCTTCATTTCAACCTTGGTGAATCTGACAATTATGTGTCTTGGAGTTGCTCTTCTCTAGGAGTATCTTTGTGGTGTTCTCTGTATTTCCTGAATTTGAATAATGGCCTGCCTTGCTAGGTTGGTGAAGTTCTCCTGGATAATATCCTGAAGAGTGTTTTCTAACTTGGTTCCATTCTCCCCGTCACTTTCAATTACACCAATCAAATGTAGATTTGGTCTTTTCACATATTCCCATGTTTCCTGGAGGCTTTGATCATTTCTTTTTACTCTTTTTTTCTCTAATTTTGTCTTCTCACTTTATTTCATTAATGTGATCTTCAATCACTGATATCCTTTCTTCCACTTGATCGAATTGGCTTTTGAAACTTGTGCACACGTCATGTAGTTCTCATGCCATGGTTTTCAGCTCCATCAGGTCATTTAAGTCTTCTCTACACTGTTTATTCTAGCTAGCCATTCATCTAACCTTTATTCAAAGTTTTTAGGTTCCTTGCGATGGGTTTGAACATCCTCCTTTAGCTAGGAGAAGTTTGTTATTACTGACCTTCTGAAGTCTACTTCTGCCAACTCGTCAAAGTCATTCTCCATCCAGCTTTGTTCTGTTGCTGGAGAGAAGCTGCGATCCTTTGGAGGAGAAGTGCTCTGGTTTTTGGAATTTTCAGCTCTTCTGCTCTGGTTTCTCCTCATCTTTGTGGTTTTATCTATCTTTGGTCTTTGATGATGGTGACCTACAGATGGGGTTTTGGTGTGGATGTCATTTTGTTGATGTTGATGCTATTCCTTTCTGTTTGTTAGTTTTCCTTCTAACAGTCAGGTCCCTCAGCTGCAGGTCTATTGGAGTTTGTTGGAGGTCCTGTTTGCCTGGGTATCACCAGCAGAGGCCACAGAAGAGCATATATTGCAGAACAGCAAAAATTGCTGCCTGATCCTTCCTCTGGAAGCTTCGTCCCAGAGGGGCACCCGGCTGTATGAGGTGTCAAGTCGGCCCCTACTGGGAGGTTTCTCCCAGTTAGGCTACACAGGGGTCAGGGACCCACTTGAGGAGGCAGTCTGTCCATTCTCAGAGCTCAAAGACGGTGCTGGGAGAACTACTGCTTTCTTCAGAGCTGTCAGACAGGGACGTTTATGTCTGTAAAAGTTTTTGCTGCCTTTTGTTCAGCTATGCCCTGCGCCTAGTTGTGGAGTCTACAGAGGCAGGCAGGCCTTGTTGAGCTGTGGTGGGCTCCACCCAGTTCCACCCACTTTGTTTACCTACTGAAGCCTCAGCAATGGCGGATGCCCCTCCCCAGTCAGGCTGCCACCTCGCAGTTGTGTCTCAGACTGCTGTGCTAGCAGTGAACAAAGCTCCATGGGTGTGGGACCTGCCGAGTCAGGCATGGGATATAATCTCCTGGTGTGCTGTTTGCTAAGACCATTGGGAAAGCACAGTATTTGGGAGAGGGTGTACTGTTCCTCCAGATACAATCTGTCACGGCTTCCCTTGGCTAGGAAAGGGAAATTCCCTGACCCCTTGTGCTTCCCAGGTGAGGTGATGCCCTGCCCTGCTTCACTTGCCCTCCATGGGCTGCACCCACTGTCTAACCAGTTGCAGTGAGATGAACCAGGTACCTCAGTTGGAAATGCAGAAATCACCCATCTTCTGTGCCAACCATGCTAGGAGCTATAGACCAGAGCTGTTCCTATTTGGCCATCTTGGAACAGACTCCCAAAAAGTTGCTTTGAAAAGAAGTAACCCACATGACACTTGCGTATAAGGCTTCAATGTTCACACATTCACAGGGGGAGGGTGCATGCTGTGTCATTTCACCTTATCAACCTGTTTTCCTCTTTCCCCAGGTGACTTGTAATAGGCAGATGGATTGTTTCTTAGACTGAGTCTGTGTCATGGTTTTGCAGCCCTTCAATTTTACTCATGACAGACCTGCCTCCACAATGAGTTTCTCAATGATCCAACTCTGCCCTACAAAACCTTTCCATTCTTTAAGAAATATCCCTAATGCAATTTTTTCTATGGAGACTTTCCTGACCACTCCCACACAGCATTCCTTCCCACCTTGTATACTATTTTCCTATTCTCTGAGCTCTGTATACAGTACCTTACCTTGATTGTTTTGTGACTATCTATATACTAGTCTCCTCATTAAACTACAGTTCTCTTGAGGGCAGAAATTCCAATGGATTCATTTTCTTAATTCCTTTATTCCTTAACACAAATCCTGGGGCATGGCACATAACAATACACATTTGGTGAATTTATTGTAATATTGCAGAAATATCAATGTGCCAACCCACTTTTCAAATCCAGAGGTTGCCAGCTCCTGTGAAAGGTGGTGAAAATCCTCTGTGTACACAAAACTCAAAGTCCTACTATATTTATACTGACATAACATTAATAAGACAAATATAATAATAACAATAAAAGTGTCCAGTTTTAGATAATGGTCTAATTTTCATCAACCCGACATGATTTGTTTTCAGTGCTAACTAACCAAATGAGTAAATATACTTTGTTAACAACATCGATATTCTATTGATTGTGTCCATAAAAGACAGGAAAAAAACAGCATGAGGATTAGGAAATTGTTTTGGCTTTCATCGTGTCATTTGTTTTTGTGAAATCAACCTCTACACAGGAAAATTACTTAACAGCTTCGAGGCAGCTTGTATTTGCAAACACAGTACAGGCTTTCAATGGGCCATCGACATGCTGGCAGTGACCCGAAAATCAGAGACCCTGGCAGGACTGAAACGTAGCCATGTGGCCAAGCCACACTGCCAGGACCAACACTGCTGGTGCACAGTACTGTGATAATGGGGACGTGGCTGGAATTCACTGTGAGTGAAGCTCCCCCCATACTATTTACTACCAGCCAACATAAGAAAACTCCGTGCTTTCCATCCAGAAGTGACACCCACTGGGAAACATTGTTTTAGATATAATTGATATTCAACTTTGAAACTCCTCTGAAAAATGAAAACAGGTAAAATTGTCCAAATGTACATCATGCTGTGCGATTCACACTGAGTGTTTCTTTTAAAGAGAACTGAAAACTGTTCCTGGAATTTCTGCCAACTTTCTCTGAGCTCTTCACAGCGGCAGCTCCGTCAAGCTGGCTTGATTCAAACCAAGTGTTTGCCAGGGAAGCTGTTTCACGTGTGGGAGTAGCTGAGGCCCTGATATGACTACATCCATGGACATCACTGGTTAGCAACTCGCAGAGGAAGAGAGCATGGTGTGTTTGAGACACAGGCTGTGCGAGCTTCTACCCTCAGGAGCTCATCCACGCCTCTGTGGGGAGTCAGGGTGGGGCTTTGTCTCCTGCTCTTCTTCCTAGTGTTCTTTGCGAGATTAAATTCCCCCTTCTGTAGATTTCTCGGGGTGATCTCCTGCCCTCCTACCTCCTCTTTCAATATGCTAGCAACTTTTAAAATATGCATATATTCCTTGTGCAGGTACATCAGACTTGCTCGTATCTGTCAAATTTTGTACAAAGAGGAACTGAGAACAAAATAATCCCAGTTCCGAGAGTTTGTCTCTGACAACACAATAGAATCTTCCCAAATTTTAAAAAATCTTATCACAGGATTGGACAATTGCATGTTTATCAGTGAAGGAAATTAAACCATGAATGCCAATTGTACTTACATACCCCATGCGTACCACTCATTCATCAGAGGAATCTGGAATCGAAAATAAATGGTTCATTGCAGAATTTTTACTATACATTCTGCATCTCATGGTTTATAGGAATGCTATGAAGTAATATAGGATACGGATTTAAAATGGGAATCCATGGATTTACTATGTATTGATTATTACTGTTAGGAAGGGTTTCAAGAGTTTTGAGAGGCATGCATACTTTACAGAGTCGGTGTTTAATAAAGTGAATTGGTAGCATTCTAGCATGGAAATGACCAACCTGTGTTTTGTGATAAGAAAGATGTATTTCTAATTTCAGCTCTGACACTTACGCACTGTGGATGTGGTTCCTAAATGTTCTAGGCCTCATGCTCCCCACTAGTGAAATAGGGAAGATGGGTTCTGCTCCTCACAAGGAGTCACCTAGGTAACCACAGTGGTTAGCAGCGAGCACTCCCATGGTGCTGGCACTGACAAGACTGTCCTGATTCTTGTGACAGCTCAGCGGCAGCATCTGGAATGACAGAAGCATCCGTAACATTCCAGGAGCTGTTACTGTTCTGCATTTTACCCAGCATCTGAGCTTCTTTCATCCTCCCTGTATCATGTAGCCTTTTTTTCTTTCTGAAAGCAATTTTTCTAGTGGAAAACAAAACAATGAGTCAAGAGAAGTAAATGGGTCTATACCCATGTCCGTCATCACCTGTCTATAGGCAGAAGAAAAGAAACTGCCCCCTTCCTCCTTAAAGCAAAAGTGAGATTAGCTAAACACAGGAAGTGTTCCATGACGGAGAAGGTTCTTTTCCAGAGGGAACTGTAGGCAGGGGCTGTGGAGACCTTGGATTTCGCTCCCCGCCCCCTCCAATTTAAGGAATTATATTCACAAGCAGTAAGTGGGGCTGGGCTCAATTCCATTCTCTCACCCACTCTTGCATCAGGGAAGAGCCTGGTGGCTGTAATCCCCCTCCACTCTTGAAGGGGAGATGCAAATGAGAAGGTCAAGTGGGAAGAGCCCAGTGGCCCTGGGGGATCAGATCTTTCTAGTGGGCTGGGGATAGCTGTGTGGGCCTCCCTCATGACCCACAGGCCAGATGCAAAGAGCTGTTTCTTTTGACCTTGACTTAAAACATTTCCCCCCGTGCCAACTGCCAATGGAGCCCAAAGGGGTGCCTTAGAATTGCTCAGGAGTGACTGAGTATGGCCCATGGCAGACGGTGGTGGAGAGAACCAGGAGGAGGTGACCAGGAGCTTCCGTGAGGGGACACAGAGAAGGAAGATCTGGGTCTTGAAATGCTCTGGCTGTGTCCCCACCCAAATCTCATCTTGAATTGTAATTGGAATTATAATCCCCGTGTGTTGGAGGAGGGACCTGATGGGAGGTAACTGGATCATGGGGCAGTTACCCCATGCTGTTCTTATGACAGTGAGTGAGTTCTCACAAGATCTGATGTTTTATAAGGGGCTTTCCCCTTTGCTTCTCTCTCTCTCTCTCTCTCTTTCTCTTTTTCCCCCATCTCTCTCCCTCTCACCTGCTGCCATTCTGCAGATGTTGAGATAATGAGAATAGGTTACTCATATATCAAGAACTATTCACAGAAGGTATACCAGTTGTACCTGTTTAATAATTAAGAAGGTGACCATGCATTAAGAATTCAACTGTTTAAATTGTGTTCTGAAAAAGATAGGTGTCAATTTTATTCTAATATTTCTAGCCACATGTACATAAAAATGAGACAGGAGCAAATGGTGCTCTGGCGACAGTTGAGGCTATGTGCTCCTATTTCTTTGTTCGAAGACTCTTACCTTTTAGCTGATCATTATCAGTACGATGTTTGTACTGAGCGCACTTTACCTGCCTGCACTGAGCTGGTGTTTTGCACTCATCTTTTCATGGAACACTCACAGCCACATGAGCAACAGGTCTCCATCATCTCCTATTCACAGGAAAAGAAACTGATGCTTGGAGACATTCAGGGCCTCTCCCAAAGGCAAAGTCCAACCCCAGAAGGTAACTCCAGAAACCCGGCTGTGTTGGGTGCGTTTTCACCCCCAGATACTTATGTCTGACTGCATCACTGAGGATGGGCGGCCGGGGTGCAGGATATCTGCAGAAACGGCTCTCAACACCACCCCTGGCAAAGACGATAGGGCAGGAGAGAGAACCTCTTCCACCTGGATTGATGTCTTCTAGGCTGACACCTGCAGAAGCACAGGGTTGAGTATTTCCTTGGTGTAGCCTGGCTTCTCCTCTTCTCATTTTTAAAGAAAGTCATATAAATGGGAGCATCACACCAACCTCTTATCTTAAGAAAGATAGAAGTCGAGAAGGTGAGAAAGAAAGGGAGAAAGAGAAGGGAGGGGATTGAGGGTAGGAAGAAGGGAGGGAAGGAGGGGAGAGGAAGAAAGGCACTTTCAATTTAAGAGATTTTGATTAGTGAGAGGCCTTGACGCTCATAAATCATGGAAAGTCCAAACCTTGCAGATTGTAAGTTTGACTCCATGCCTTTCTATGCACTTTATGATGCTTGCCTTTTTTTGTTTTAGTTTGGGGAGCAGTCCATTCTGAGGATCTCAAGTTGTTTTAATGCACAAAGGAGAAAGGATGAGTGGGAGATGGGGATGCTCTTTGGCGTGGAAGGAAGCAGCAGCTGAACTGCAAGGGAGAGAACAGCCCAGGGGAGTTGGGGAGGAAGCGTCAGGGCATCGGTGTGCCTTGATGAATCTCAGAGTTTGTTTTAAAAAGAAGACTTTTTTTTAATAGGAAACAAATGTTTGAGTTTTCATGAATAATTTGAATTGAGCTTCCAAACAATCCAAAAGATGGCAGGAGCAGGAGGACACCTGGATCCCAGTGCTGTGGTCCACACAGGCTCAGCCTGAAGCTGGGGGTCCATGGGGCCTGTGTTATGCCGTCTCCATATCCTCTTCTCCACCAGTCGCATCACCTCTTCATTTACCAATATTCGGTTCCCCTGGGATTCCAGAGGGACCTGTACTGTTACCACGGCACTCCCTGGGCACCAGGACAAGAAAGAAGGAGGGACAGTGGGAACAGCCAAGGTACACCCTCACCTTCCTCCAACTCCTTTGAGTGACAGCCCCTCTAGACCACTGTGACATCTTGCCAGAGGTGCTTGCCCACTCTGCAAAATAGGCTCACAGTTTTTATAAGCCATCACTGGCTCACTATGGATCTGCACAGATCAGGGAAAGCAACTCACCCAATAAGATGAGGCCACCACACCTAGGGCCATGTTGCTGGAGGTGGAGCCTTGGCTCCAAGTCAGCTTCATCCTGTGCTGGTGACATAACTTCTCTAAGCTTCATTTTACTTCTCTTATTAAGTGGCGATAACAAAAGTATCTCAGGGAACACAGTATGCCCCACATGGTGTAGTTAGAATAAACAACATTATGAACAAATGGAAATGATCACATTGTCATGATACTCTGGGTTCTATAAATGCATATGGTTTGTACAAAGCCAGTCGGACCTGTTATACAACAACTGATTTTGGTTCTCAATTTACCAAGGGCCAGCTGCTGGAATAAGCACTTTGCCTGTGTACGGTTTTGGCTCCCATTTGTTTCCCAATATTAACAACTCTGAGATGTTTTTATTACCCCACTGCTCTTTATCACTTTATAATCAAGAGATATTAGTAGAGCAGAGACACACTGAACATTAAGGATGGATAGGAATAGCAATGCTTCTACAGCTTTGTAACTGCATCTGTGTTTCCAAACATTTCATAATTTAAGAGACACAATATCAAAATTTGCTTTAGCCATGGATATTAAGAGATCTTTTTTAAAACAATCAGAGATTAGAATACACTTTGAAAATAAAGGTGACATGGTTTGGGCTATATCCCCACCCAAATCTCATCTTGAATTGTAGTTCCCATAATCCCCATGTGTGTGCAAGGGACTCAATGGGAGGTAATTGAACCATGGGGGCATTTACTCCATGCTGTTCTCATGATAGTCAGTAGTTCTCATGAGATCTGATGGTTTTATGGGGGCTTTTCCCCCTTTTGCTCTGCACTTCTCTCTTGCCTGCTGCCATGTAAGACATGCCTTTGCTCCTCCTTCACCTTCCCCCATGATTGTGAGGCCTCGCCAGCCATGTGGAGTTGTAAGTCCATTAAACCTCTTTCCTTTATAAATTATCCAATCTCGGGTATGTCTCTATTGGCAGTATAAAAATGGACTAATACATTTGATTAAATAGTTGATAATTAAATCTGATTCAGATGACCACACATAGATTCCTATCATTAAATATTTTCTAGCACGTGCATTCTTTAACCAGCATTGGATCCCATCTAATCGAGAAGTAAAGGTCCTATTTAAATAGCTTTTAGACAAGTCACCTGGCAAAGAGGATTTAAGAGAAAATGCAGAAAAGAACCCAGAATTTAACTGTTTTCTACTTGATTTCCCCTGAAATGACCAAATATTTCATAACTGAAAAGATGCAATAGCCCTGATATCTAGCATGGAGTCTTCCCACTCCAGAAAGTTCCAGGCATTTCTCCTGGTCCTAAGGCAGACAGAACCCAGGCACAGACAGTCCAGCCTGTCCACACACAGGAATAGCCCTCCTGAAGGTGGACGCGAAAACTTGGACAAAGCTGTTTGTGTCCAAGGAGAGAAAAGGCTAAAGGTCAACCAACCACAGGCCAGCGAAGGGCACACCCGGATCCCACCAGCCCCTGTGGGGAGTACTGCAGGATTCTGACCGCAGGAGCACCCATCCCGAGGCACTCACCACTTTACACCACGACCGCCCAAACCTGGCACAGCAGCACTCGGCCTCAGGCCTCAGCGAAGGTGCTCTGAAGTCCGAGTCTGCTCCGGCGCATCCGGGCTGCCCTCCATCCCCGCCTGCGCTGCCGCGGCCTCATCCCCACGCTGCGGGCCAATCCCCGCTTTCCCCGGGTTTTCAGAGAGCTGGAGAGACGAGAGTGGGAACACACATGTTATGGGATGTAACTGACCTCAACTCCCAGGACAGGAAAACCACAAGTGTCCCGGAGCACACAGAAAAATTGCAGGGGAGATGAGAAGATACAGCAGCCGGCAGAAGAATCTGGACTGAGAAGTTCGAATAATACGTTTTCTGTGAATGTGATCACTGTAAGAACACGGGGTACATTTTAGAAATTTCAAACCTGTGCTTTCAGCAACATTCAGTCGGAGACAGCATGGATGAAACAAAGTAAAGGGCTCATGGAATGGGAGTTGGTGATATAGTAAAGGGGTTATTAAAATCTACCCAAGAGTGAAAAACATGACTATCAAATTACAAATGTCAAAAGACACATTAAACATAAAATTAAAGCCAAATATTGAATGGAATAGAACCTACAAAAGAGAAACAATAGTCATGGAAAACATACAGTAAAATCCACCTAAATGAAGAAAATATTGAGATTGTAAATTCAAAGGACTCACAGAGAGCCAGAAATAAATAAACGAATAAAGATACTCACAGTGGCATATCTTGATGAAATTCTTGAACTTAATATTATAATGATAGAAAAACAATATCAAAGTATCACATTGTACCCCATAAATGTCATAAATCATTTGTCACTTAATATTAATTTATAAATAAATAACTAAAATAATGTTTTGTGTTTTTCTTCATAACTAGGTTTGTAATTCATCTGAAATTAGCTTTTATGAAATCTGTAAAGTAGAATCCAGCTTTAACCCATGGAGGCTGCCAATTACTTCTGTAATTTCATTGAGTGCTTATCTTTCCTCCACTGGTTTGAAATGCTGAATCTATTATATTAAAGGTTTTGAATATAGAAAAATAAGGTAAACTACAAAGTAAAAAGTTACATGAAAACAATCAGGCTGATCTGAGATTTCACATTTGAGGTGCTACATTTATTTTAGTATTTTCTGTCAGTGTTGTCAAAGTGGTATATTTATAAGGATAATTTTTAGAACCAAGAATTCTATGTACTGCAAGTTTTGATGCATTTATGAGTGGGGAAATAATAGTAAGAAAAAACAAAAAGCTCAATTCAAAAGCATTAAAAGTATGGCAAACATGCAGGATTTGTGTTGATTAATAAAGGAAATTATTAAGAATGTTGTAAAATGTATAACACTTATGCACCAAAGAAAAGAGTACAGCATTATCTAAAAACCCAAGTAAATGAAAACTTGAGAAAAATAACAGTTGCATATATAGGTTTGTTGATGTTTGTTTTTATTCTACTGAAAGTGGGAAACTGGCATGAAGTGAGACAGAGAAATGGAACATTGTAAAACATACATTAACAGATTTCTGCTAGACAATTGTCTATGCTTTTCTGTACACTTAAAATATTTCTTAATAATAAAAATTAAATAAATACATAGGAAGATAAATTACAGACTGGGATAAGATAGTTATAAACTCCAGTCTAATAAAGATCTTAAGTCCAAATTATGTAAAGAATTGTTATAATCCAAAAACATGACGAACAACACAACATAGATGGACAAAAGATTTGAACATACATTTTAACAGAGAAGATCTAGGAATAGCCAGCAAAGACAGAAAAAGGGGCCCAACAGCACCAGTGAACAAAGCGAGGTCATCTAAAGTCACAAGGCAGGCACGTGAGTGCGGGAACGGGAGGTGGCTGGAGAGCCCAGCCCCTTTTCATGGCAACGTGGAAAGGAAAAGCAAAAGACGAGCAGTTCTTTATCAAGTTAAACGTATGTTTAGAGTATGATCCAGCCATCTCAAGGCTCAGCATTCATCCAAAAGAAATGAAAACATGTGTCCACAAAATTATTATATAGCAGCTTCGTTTATATGGTCAAAATCTCAGTGCAACCAGAACAGGTGACCAGATAAACAACCTGTGATAATCCATGCCATGGATCCTGATCTTCAGCAACACGGGTGATTCTCAAGGTCATAGAGCTAAGTGAAGGAAGACAAAGACCGAACAGAATTATTCTTCCCATAGGGCATTCTAGGTAAGACAATAACATCGGACAGCAAGCAGACCAGTGAGTGTCAGGCTCGTGGGTGGGCAACGGTGGGGAGTCTGAGGGGCCTTGGGGATCACGGACATGGTCAGGATCTTGGTTGCAGGACTGCATGCCTGCCACACGCATGTGCAAAGTCCTTCAGCTTTTATCAACTTAAAAAGGGTGAATTCTGTCTCTAAATTCTATCTCAATAAATTTGACAAAAATATTATACATATTTTATAAAACATATCTAATAGATCGATATATTTAATATTTCACTTCATACATTTTTCAATTATTTTTTCCAGAAAAAAAAAAAAACACTGTTTTTAATTTAGGGCACACAGTGCACTACAGAACACAGTTTGCAACATACTACAGGACGTATATTCCCATCAATGTCAAGAGAAACCTGCAAATTTCATAAATATTTAGTACTATTACTCTGGAAATTCAAACAAATAGGGACAGATTATGGAAACATAAGTCAGAGCTTACAGTCACTGGAAAGAAAGAGACAATTATTATTCACAGCCACTATGATTCTCCACTTAAAAATCTAAGAGGATCAGATAAGAAATTTTTACAACAGTGAAGAGTTCAGAAGTACACCCATCTACATAATGAAACGAAACATACCATCACAATTGTAAATAGAGAGGACTGAACAATAAGAAGTAGGACCCAGCTATCTCAGGTCTTAGATTTATCTGAATTTAAGAAAGGAGGGGTTCATGTTTCAGAACTTGGGCGTACCTGCCAGACCCCACAAGAGCACAGCTGAGAAGTCCTGAAAGGCCAGCTCCCACGAAGGAAACCAGGGCTTTGACGGGAGCATAATGGTGAGGCTTCAGTGTGCACTTGGCCTGGGAAGGATAGTGGGGAAGAAAAGAGGGAGGAAAGGAACCAATGAGTGACCTAATTATAAGCATGCTCTTCCTGATTATCATTTTTTTTTTTTTTTAGATGGCATTTTGCTCTTGTCGCCCAGGCTGGAATGCAGTGGCGCAATCCCGGCTCACTGCAACCTCTGTCTCCCTGGTTCAAGCGGTTCTCCTGCCTCAGCCTCCCGAGTAGCTGGGATTATAGGTGCCCGCCACCAGGTCCAACTAATTTTTGTATTTTTAGTAGAGAGGGGATTTCGCCATGTCAGCCAGGCTGGTCTCCAACTCCTGACCTCAAGTGATCCACCTGCCTTGGCCTCCCAAAGTGCTGGGATTACAGGCGTGAGCCACCGAGCCTGGCCTCATCTTTTTAACCCTCACGATAAACAAGTGGGCAGATATGAGCAGCTCCCCCAGCCCCGGTTTTCTCGGTGCAGCCCTTCTGGCGGAAGGGGGAAGGGGCGGGGGGTGCAGCACCTGCAAAGGTGAAAGGCTCTGTACGATTTTGCAGGAAATGCAAAACACAGAGTGCAGGGCTCAGTTTCCTCGTGGCATGATTCTTCCTGTCCCTCCCTCCCTGGAGTGACTGCATCCACCAAGGACCCTTCTCACCTGCATACCCACCTCCACAAGAGGAATATTCTCTTCCTCAACCAATGTTCAAGTTTGAAAAGATGATTCTAAGAGGCAAAGTGCTGAGATTCCTCAAGTGATATAGCACTTAGGCTAGTGAATCCACCCACCTACTGTAACATTCAGTTTTCATCGCATGTAGAACAGTCAGTAACATACATAAGGGTCCTCATCAATGGCCATGCTGTTAATGTTTTATTAGGAAAGCTGGTTCTCAGCACAAGATGGTTTTATTGTGAATTAACTTCAGCTCCTTGGTGTTGGCAGTCACACTGATGTCCTACCTTGAAATAGATTAAGAATGAAGCTGGATTTAGAGCTACTTATTGGCTAATACTTTGGGTTATATGACTAAGCTTTGCAGAGAAATATCATCTTCCCAACTCAATGATTAGAAAACGTCTGAAAATCTCAAATGCACATATGGATGTATCTGTTCCAGTGTTAAAGAAATTGCAGTGATAACATGAGAAAACATGGTTTCCTTGATCTGAAGTGTTGATTTTTAATTACTTTTGGCCCAGAGCTGAAAGTGGCAGAAGAGCAGCCCAGAGCCGAGGGCTCGGTGCTGGCGTGGACGCCTTCCCAGCGTGCGGGGCATGCACGGGGTGCTTTCCCACTCAGAGTAGAACCTGGGAGAAAACACGACTGGATGTTATTTTCCCTGCACCTGCTGAATCGGAGCAGGTTGAATCCAGGCCTCCCTCAGGCCATCTAGTTTGTGGGACCCAGGCGCCCTAGACCTTAACTGGACCCAACAGAAAGCTCTTGCTGACCAGGGAGCAATGAGACTGAGTGCCCAAGTGTGGTCAGAGCCGTGGACTTGGCCTCGCCTGTCCAGAGGACCCCTTTACTGTTTCAAGGGCATAGACAACATAAACTGCTCTTTTCTAGAACTTAAAAACTCCTGACTTTTTGCCCTCAGCACAGTACCCAGTGACTTTCTTCACCCACCCGTGTGGGCTCGCAAGGCAAACTATCAGATGCACCTTTGGCCTTTTCTGTAGTCTTCGTCTAACTGCTAATGCCTCCTGGCTGCTGGGCTTGGCCTGGGAAGGGATTGGGGGAATGGAGACAGGGATGGCCTCACAGCCCTGTCGGGAGCTGAGACCCCCGCCCAGCCCCACTGTTCCCCGTCTCAGGGAGGAGCAAAGCTTTCTCCTCCCCTCTTCTAGGCATCCTCTTTCTTCTCCCGGAGGCTTGGCGTGATCAGCCACCCACTGCCGAGCTCTGGCAGCCGCTCAGTCTGGGAGTTGCCCTCTCTGTGAGGCAGGAGAATAGGGTCTGGAATCGGGGAACCTGTGGCTGATTCATGATTCACGCTGACTTCCTAGAACTAAATCAAAACGAAAACCCCAACTTTCCAACCCCAAGTGGAAAGGACCAGAGGCTACTCCCTTTGCAATGCCCCCCCTCCCCTTTTCTGCGGGGCAGACGGAAAAAATGAAAATATCTCTGGTCCCCTTCTGCAACCAATCAGGCTGGTCCCAGGCTTCATTTGCATAGGAGTATAACTTTGTAACTTCACTTCAGCCTCTGATTGGTCCCCTCCCACAACCAATCAGACTGATTGTAGGCCCCTCCTTCATTTATACAGGGTGTAAACCAAGTAATCAATGAGAAACCTCTAGAAGGTTTTCAAACCCCAGAAAACTCTGTAACCTGGCTTTTAATCTGCTTACTCCGGTCAACTCCCACGCTGTGGAGTGTACTTTCATTCTCAGTAAATCTCTGCTTTGCTGCTTTATTCTTTCCTTTGTTTGTGCGTTTTGTCCAATTCTTGTCCAAGACGCCAAGAACCTAAACACCCCCCACCAGTAACATCTGTACCCTTGGAGCCAGCCTTCAAACCAAACCAGAGAGACATCCCAGCATGTTCCACTCCGCTGCATCTCCTGGTGGGAAAAGCGGTGCTAACCAGCTCACGGAGCAGCCTGTTCTGAAATACTGAGCCTGTTTCATCAACGCCAGGTCCTGCCCTCTGCCTGGGCCAGACCTTACCTTGGGTGCAGTTTCCCCAAAGATGTTCTGGAGACGCCTAGATTAAAACCACTTGAGCAGTTCTAATCCTCAAGGGCTGCAACCCGTCCCCAAAACACCACTCAGATTCTCCTCAGGGAAAGGCAAAGCCCTGAGATCAGTATCTGAGACTATCAGATGCTCGCATTTTGCCCAGACACCTCCACTGAAATGTGTCTGATTTTGATGATGTTAGCTTTGGGCTTTCCCAATTTAACCCAGCACTTTCCAATACTGGCTGTAAATTGGTATCATCTGCGGAGTTTTAAAATAAGTACTGATGCCTGGCTCTTGCCCTAAAGATGACGATGCAATTGGTGTGCAGTGTGGCCTTGGGAATTTCAAGGATCTGCTGATGGCTCCAATGAGCAGCCAAGGTTGAGAGCACTGATTTAACTTGATGTTCACTGTTGACTTTTCAGTGTGTATCCTGCTTAGATGAGCTTCACCTGCTCCTGTTTTATCTGGCGTTTGTATTATAAAGGAAATGTTGAATTACAGCCTATGCTTTTTGGCCACTGATAGGTATATAGTAACTATAATCTTTTCCCCTTTAATTTTCCAACACAATAATCTATAGTATTGTTTTATCTAATAATAAGTTATTCTTGCATTCCAGCCAAATTTGCTACAGGGTGTGTTGAAAGTAGGTTAGAATTGGGTGCCTCTCCTTTCTGTAACAGTAAAATCTCTCCTTTAGGATGTTCTTTCTCTGTCAGGGTCTCATAGTGGAATCAGACAACCCGAATTTGGATTTCAGCTTGATGGGATGAGAATAGCTCCTACTTCAAAAGCCCATGGAAGAGATAAAATGATACAATGTGTGTAAAGGACTGAGGTCAGTGTCTGGCACATGACAAAGCCACAGTAAATGGTAGCATTGCCATAGTCTCCATCAAGGCAGAAAGGAGATATTTGCCTATTGTGTCTTTTTCCTCTGCTCCTTCTCTCCTGCTCCACCCAGTGCTCCACCCGTCCCCCACTCAGCTTCCAGGATGAGGTAGATGCACACTCCCTGAGTTGCAGCACAAACCTCCAGCTGGCCCTGTGGGAAATGTCAAGCAGGTCGATGAGAATAGCCAGGACCCAGGCACCCTCCACCGTGAGTGCAGTGCAGAATTGTGGTCACTGCAGAGTTTGGCTGCACATGGAGATGAAAGTTGAAAATGCTCTGGGGAAGACAAGATGTGGGAGAAACTTCAATTCCTTAGGTGAATTGAGAGAAGTAATGATTTTCTGTCTACAGAGGGCCTCGTTCTTCATCTGCAGTGGCAAACTAGATTGTGCAATTTCTGAGAATTTGAAGCATTTTTATTTTCTGCATTTTACTGCAGTTGCTAAAATCTATTTTCTCTGACAGTTTCTGAAGACTGTACAAACAGTTGGGGAGAGGAAATTTTCAGCATTTCTGTTAACTCTACCATCTTAACTCAAAGTAATCTGTATAGAAGTTTACAAAAATGTAGAAAGAAACCAATTTGATCCTATCGCCTTTCACATAGCTTGCTTGCTTCATTCGCACTGGATTTTCATTAGCACTGAGGGTTGAACCCACAGGTGACAAGTGCATTTATGAAGTAGAGGGAGGTGTGTAGGGTAATACCTCCCTAGAATTCCAGTAATGTGCACTCTAGATGGAAATGATTAAACTTGCATTTTTCTTTTTTTTTTTTTGAGACAGAATCTCGATCTCAGCTCACTGCAACCTCTGCCTCCCAGGTTCAAGTGATTCTCGTGCCTCAGCCTCTCAAGTAGCTGGAATTACAGGCATGCACCACCACACCTGGCTAATTTTTGTATTTTTAGTAGAGATGGGGTTATGTCGTGTTGACCAGGCTGGTCTCGAACTCCTGACCTCTAGTGATCCACCCACTTTGGCCTCCCAAAGTGTTGGGATTACAGCCCCTTTGTCCAGCCTAAACCTGCATTTACTGCACTAATTGTGATAGGACTTTGGTGTAGTCAATAGGTTGCCTGCTCATTTTTGGTTAATTAAGTGCCGCATCCACATATAACCAGTCAGAAATTATCTTCAAGGACTCAAATACCTAATTTCTATTTGTCCAGAAAACCAGACATTTCACACAAATCTTTTAATACATTTTTCTAAATATTTCAAAATATTCTTGGCCCACACTGAAGCTCACTGAAAAACACAATGCGTTCATGTTCATGAAGGTCAGATGTTATTTGGTGAAACCGTTTTCCAAGTAATTATTTTTCTGGCAAGAGTGAGTTGACTGACCTTACAGTAACTGAAATAGCTTTCCCGTGAAGCTCAAACACAACAGCTGTTCACTGTAGGGCAGAGCTTGTTCTTCATCAGAATTAAATTAGTGACCAATTGTTTGGGTGTTTGAAAATGGAAATTTCAGAGAAATAGCAGGAAGCTTTATTTGGAGGCACTTTTAATATCGTACCAGTGTTTATTCTTTTCTGCATGCCAAGAAATGAGTTTTCTCAGTGTACAGCAGATGCACCTGACAGCAGTAACTTAAGAAATGGGGGTTGCCACGTGGAGGGTACTAAGTGAAAGTGCTGTATAAACTGCATGCTTTTTACAAACGATTGTAGTTCTCCTGTCCAGCCCACCACCACTGGCTCACCCTGTATGAAAGTCCCCTCAAATAAACCCTGTGTCTTGTTTGCTGACTCTCTTCTTTGGCCTCTTGAACATGGCGCCATTGCTGTTAAAGTCAAGAGGCAACTGGCATGACACTCGGTTTCACCACAGGAAAAACAATTCCATCCTATTAGGAGCCTGACTGATGGCCCTTTGCCTGATAAAGTTTCTGTCTCCGCATGTTCTGTGTGTGTCTGAACTGTGGCTCCCAATTAACCTTATCACATTGTCATGAATGCAGAAAGTGGTAAGTGGCCCAAGCCTATGGAGAGGGATTCAAGAAGTTTCTGCTCACCTCCCCCAGTGGCGGACTTCAGGTTTCTCCCTTGAGCATCATCCTTTGGATTCACTAAACATGAATCTGCTTAGCCCTCCTGCTCCGTGTCTCTGGGAAGTAAAAGAATCTAAGAAGAAGTATTCATCACAAGAGTTTTCCCACTTTTCTGCATGCAAAATGTCAGTTATTTCATAAGAAATTTAAGACCTACTTTTCCTAAAAGTGTTTCAGTAAATAGACTAGAGCCTCAAAATGAATTTTAACAAACTTAATAGAGTTAGAATTTTAAAATAGGCTTATTTTAGAAAATAACCAATTGACTCTTTAAAATGAGTGACAGATCTAGTGTCTTAGAAACAAAACCAAGATTGATAAAGGCAAGATTTTTTTGTGGAAGATCAAGTGGAAGCCTGCTTTTGCTTTAATGATTGTAGGGATATTATAGTACAGTCCTTAGAAAGAAACCAGGATGTCAATTGAGTGTCAATGGTATGCTCAAGAATTTAGAGGCTATATGCCTTCCTTTCGGTTCTTTGTACTTTCACAACTTTCAAAAATACGTCCCTCCATGGTCAAACCTGAGACGTCATGTTAGTCTGTTCTTATACTGCTAATAAAGACATACCCAAGACTGGGTAATTTATAAAGAAAGAAGGTTTAATTGACTCACAGTTGCACATGACTGGGGAGGCCTCACAATCATGGTGGGAGGCAAAGGAGGAGCAAAGTCACATCTTACATGGCGGCAGGGAAAAGGGCATGTGCAGGGGAACAGCCCTTTAGAACCATCAGATCTCTTGAGACCTATTCACTATCACAAGAACAACAATGGAAAGACCTGCCTTCGTGATTCAATGACCTCCCACCAGGTCCCTCCCACGACATGTGGGGATTATGGGAGCTACAGATCAAGATAAGATTTGGGTGGGGACACAGCCAAACCACCCCAGAAGTGCTCCTCCCTGTGTCTTCTGTTTCAATCCTGGGAAAATTCCCCAGGAGCCCGGTGTAATTTCTTTCTGTGAAATCCAAGTCAACGAATATTTAAAATTCCTGTCAGACAGAGAGAGGGTAATGCAATCAGCCTGAAACCCAAGGGCTGCCCAGAAAAACAGCAGACACACAGAGTAAAGCTCCTCACCGCCTCTGCACTGCTGAATAATAATAAAGCTCCTCACCGCCTCTGCACCGCCTCTGCACTGGTCACTGAGCCCCTGGGTCCAGCTCAGCCTCCTGCTAACAGTGGGTCAAACAGAGAAAATGTGTGAGGATTCCTGCCTTCCTCAAGCTTGACTCCTTTCCATTCTCCCAAATCCTGCTTTTCTGCATCTGACAGTCATTTTCTCTAAACATGAGTTCCGACAGATCTTGCGTGCTCCAAATACTGTGACTGCAAAAAATCAAATCAAGGTTTTATTTATCAATATCCTCTTCAAGAAAAGATTAGTAGGTATCATTCTAATTATTGGAAAGGTTTACCTCTGAATATTCAGATGTGGCTATTCTCAAATATTCCCAGCTCCGTTGATTGACATATCATCACGCACATCTAGCAGGACTCCAGTACGGGACTAACACATCAGAACGTTCTTTGCTACAATGCCTGGTGGGACAAAATGTTCCTGCAAAGCATGGGGCCTTACATCACCCACGGTCCTCAGGCTCAGCTGACCCCCTGTCCTGGCATCCCGCAATTCTCTGGTCAGCTCACCTTCTTCCCCTTGGTAGAGGGGATTTCAGGGGAACTTGCAACCTTTCTGTCTCCTCTCTGGCCTTTGTCCTTGCTGATCCTGTCACCCCTTAATTTAAAATCCATAGAAGAACTTCCAGTTCCACCAAAAGTAAGTAGCCCCATTCTTCCCAGGCCTCCCCGCTTTACATAATGAATTCCTGCACACAGCCACACTAAGGGACACTCTGAAAGGTGGGAAGAAGGCAGGAGGCCAGGGGCCTTGGTTCTCAAGGCCAGACGTGCCCTGGATTTCTGGCTTTCCCGTGGCCTCCAGACAGGGCACTGCAGAGCCCACAAGCCAAGGCCACCAGCAGACACAGACACAAAGCTCCGCACACAGCCTACCCCTGACCAAAGGACCAGGAAAACAGCCTCCAGCCGCGGGAAAACTTGTTGGCAAGTCCCATCCTACTCCAGTAAAACACCAAAGACACAAGTGCCCCCCACATCCGTGATTTCAGTGGGGAGGGGACAAATCCCTGTGAGTGTAAGTTTCTGGGTGGCTGCTCTGATTCCCTGCAGCGGGGTTGGCAGGATGGGGCAGGGAGTTGAACTTCCAGCCTCTACTGGGAGCTTGAATTAGCCATGGTTGGGGAACAGACGCCAGGAAAAAAAAAAAAATACAGGGCTTCTCTCCAGCCCCACAAAACTGGTTATCAAACAGGAGCACACCAGGCCTACTCTCATGTCAGTCTACATCAGTCCACTGGATCTGGCCACTTTCTGAAGCTCTTGACCATGGGGCTGCTCCAGCCTGTGCCCCAGGGCTGTCTCTGCACCCACGGCTGATAGCCAGCACAGCCTGCTGAGGAGTTCCTCTTACACCATTCTTGCTCTCCTTTCATGCATTAACCATGCTGCAGTATCAAGAACGACATTCCTAAGATCTAAATCTCTCTCTCTGCTGAAATCCTTCCTCAGCTGCTCATTGCCCTCATGTTAAGAGCCAACCGTGATGAAGGGCTAGCCTTTGAGCCCCCTCACCAGGCTTTGCCTGCCTTTCTTGACCGTAGCTCCCCGCTGGCACCTGTCATCCCCCCCGCACCCCGACGCTGTGCCTGTGCAGCCCCTCCAGGCTCCCGGCATCTGGCTTGGGCTTTACTCCTCCAGGGAGGCTGCACCCTGCCCAAGCTCAGCCTAACACCCTGTACTTGTCTCTGTAATAGGAGCTTGCCCCATGGTATTTCAGCTTCTCTAGACTGGTCTGTGTCTTCCACTATCTAAGATTTCAGGAGGAAGTGACAGTCCTATCCACAGCCCCATTTATCTGCGAAGAAATCAATAATTAAAAAGAATAAGCATGTTGCAGCCCCTCTAATTCTATTAAAAGTGTCTATTATCAGGACTCTAGCATCCATCACATTCACTCTAGTTAACATCTTTACAACGTTACACATTTTCCCTTATAAAATTCACATTTTTTATTTCCTCAGCTTCTTTTTTATTTGCCTCGTCTCTTGCTTCCTCCAACTTCTCCACTTAGATTTTTCATAGGTTCCCCTTAGGTCCTTGAAATTGGTCAATTACTCAGTCTATTCTAATACTCCAAAGATATTATTTTTCCTTCTCAGCCCTAATGAAAAGGTTAATTTCATGAGGTCTTGGTTGCTTTCTGGTAAGTGGGTAAGATTATGGATGAGGACAAATATATTTTAAGAGTGTTTGTATAGAACACAAAAAGAATTGATTATTCCCCCGCTAACTGATAGTTAGCTGCAGAAGATGTTCTATATAATTTGGATACCCTTCTTTTTTATAACCCTCTTGATTTGCATTTGTTCTGTCAAGAATTTTTTTTGTCACTTTAGCAATGAAAACCTATGAAGTTTGTTAAAAGCAACCCTCAGTGGAATGACTCTAATAATTCTGCTCAAAGGTGGTAAAATGTCTCTCCCTAAGACATTTTTTGAAAACATTTTTATAATTTGCGTACAGTGCCGTGTGTATAAAAGTTTTCCTAAGAACATCATTTTTAGCTGGAAATTAATCTAAATGTTTCATATTAGAAGAATGGTTAAATTAATTCAATTAATTATTTTTGCAGCCTTTAAGAATAATTGTTTTGAAGATAATGTATTAACATTGGAACTTGCTAACTGTGTAGTTCTGAAGGTAAGCTGCAATCCATGTTACCATTACAATTATATAAAAAAGCAGAGGTATGGACAACACTGGATATACCAGATATTATTGAACTAACGCTATTACTTCACTGTGTGAAGCCCTTTCTCACTATTGTTGGACTTCCAGCTCTATGCTAGATTGCTCTTCTGCAAATGTTTCTTGAATTCCCCAAGTAATGTCTCCTGAATGCTAAAGCACCGATCTTTAAAAGATGTATGTTAGCTGTGTCTTCTGGCCTATCTCTTTTTGCTGATATGGGTTACCAAGAAGCTAGATTACGGCTAAATGTTATCAGTTGCCAAACCATTAAGATTACAATGGAGTGTCACCAATGAAGAGAAAGGGGCTTCCCCTGCTCCCATATCCCGAGCCAGAGGGGCTATTTCCAACCACTGCTGGTATAAAAACCCATGAAACCAATGTGGCAAAGGATGCTGACCACAGTCCCAGACTACCTGCAGCTACGGTGACAAAGCTGAACTCTGGTGCTGGAAATACCGACGAGTCCTCAACCTTTTTATAACATAACCTCCCTGAAAGTTCTGCTGAAGCTTATGTACCTCAGGTATGAATAATGTTTATATACACATATAACAAAACCCACAGGATTACAAAAGAAGCCAACCATAGTGAAATCCAGGTAGGTAAATACAAAGAACAAATATTTTATAGTGATACCCATGCATCTTTATTAACACATTATAGGAGATCTTGCATTGAGTGTCATCTCTACCATACCTTTAAAGTAGCAATGAATGCAAATATTTTGAAGTATCTATAACTGTTGTAATGTGATAGAGATGCATCTGTGATTTTAATTAGGAATAAAACCATAAATAGATAGATAAGGAGAGAGATACAGATAGATAGATAGATAGATAGATAGATAGATAGATAGATAGATAGATAGAGATGAATGGATGGATGGATCGAGATAGATATAGATAGATGATAGAGAGATAGATGGATAGATAGCTACATTATGGGAATAGATAATTGAGTGATAGATAGATGCTAAATGGATAGATCAGGTAAAGTGGTAGATTAGAAACGATAGAATGGGAATAGATCGATACATGATAAGAAATAGATAAGATGGATTGGATAGATACCATGGATGGATGGCTATAGAAGTAGAAAATCATAGATGGATGAGAGAGAGATGATAGATGGGTGGAGAGACAGATGATAGATTAGAGATAGATGGATAAATACATGATAAATGGTAGATAGATTAGAGATAGATATATAGATAGATGATAATTAGAGATAGATGTATAGATACATGAGAGATGATAGATAGACAGATAGGTATACTGCATATAATACTAAGATTTGTTTCCCATGTTCACAATAGAATGAAATGTAAATTTAAGGTTGCAATTAGTAAAAATTTGAATATAACTTTTCCCATCTAAGTTTGCAGACTCCTGAAATTCTACTCACAGACTTCAGGTGCAAGTGCCGTGTAGATGCCAGGGTGGGCTTCCCTGCAGTTTTTGGGTTTCTCTTTTCTGCTGGTCATAGAGCAAGGTTGCCTTGTGCTCCCAAGCCTGAAGGAGACCTTCAGTGAAAGCCTTTCAACTTGTAGTCCTGGCTCTACCTAGCACCTGGACATCAAAGCGCTTACCCTGATGGCATGAGAGTGGCGTTCCTGGACCCAGTTCTTAGCAGGTTGGTTTGCTGGGGGGCATGTGGTCCCCAGACACTGTGGAGCTGCTTTCCAAACAGATCGTGGCTCATCCATCATCCTGATCCTCCAGACGTGCCCAGACATCTTGTTCCCAACAGCAGATAGTAAGTTCACATTGGGAGCCCAGAATAAAGTTTAAATTACAAAGAAAAAATGATGGAAAACTTAGAGAAAAGATAGGAAGCCAGCCTCCAGAAATTAAATCCCTAGTGATCTAGCGTAGGAGGCAGGAAACACAACTTGCTGTGTGTAGAAAAGATGTTTTAGTCTTGACTATGTGTCACTGTAACGCCACGGCACATGGCTCAGTGGAAATCTAGGGGGTGGGGTACTTTATTGTAACCAATTATCTGCACCTCACAGCAAGCTACAGATCCACAAAAGTACAGATCTTAATAGTCTGACCAAAGTATGCACCTACATGTAAAAACAAATTATTATTTGATTTTATAATAAGGGTACAATAAGAAAGGGTACAAGTTCAAAAATCATCTCTACTTTATTTCTAAAATAATTCTTCAAAAGAAGGCCACTTTAGACCTAATTTCGTACTTAAGATTAAATGCATCAACTGACAAATAGTGGTAAATTGCAATACATAGAATAGTCAGTCAAGTAGAAATTTTAAAGAATAAAATCAATATGTGTCATTACAAGTGGTATTTTAGTTATAAGAAATGACCTATTTTTCTATACATAATTCATTTCATAAAAAATGTAATTCAAGAACATCACCTCCTTGTTTTCTAATCAATCACATGGCTTGGCACCCTGGATTAATATTTCAGGCTGTCAGACATGTTTTCCCAACAGTCACGCTCAATTTGTTTTACACTATTATATTAAATGCAGCATTATGATGAGCTATCCTCATAAAATACTTTGTTTATAAAATTCAGTAATTAAGAAGGTTCAATAGCATACTCTGAAATAGTTTATCACTGTGAAACAGCTTGATATTGACTGATTGATGTACTTTTATGCCTATAATCATGTCATACCTACAAATTATGCCAAAGACTTGTTTTCTTGAGAAACAGACTACAGGATACCAAGGATTTCACTATTGAAATAGCACAGTGTGCGTGAGCATATTTAAACAGTGTGAATTTGTAGTACTTTTTGGTCAAAACTGAATTTCTGATGGCTATCTAGACACATATAGTCTAGTTGCACACAGAATTTCATGCAAAATGTGCAATTAGTAGGCCATTGTGAAGAGGACAGGAAGGAGAAGGGTGAACTTACTTAGACTCTGTGTCTCTTTTTTTTGTGTTTTTCAAAATGTTACTTAATTCTCAGTAAAATTCATATGTATACAAGTATTTTGATTAGCATGGGCCAATATCCAATGGCCAAATGAGTTAATGTCAAGTGGCTAAGAAGAGAACTGAAAGAACACAAAATTAAATTTGGAAAAAGAAATGACAGGTGCATCCTATGCTATTTCCCCACACTTTGCAGGTAATAAATGATACCTAGAGTGCTGGTTATTAAAATCCTAACATTCCTCATCATAATTAAATTATCTTTGCTAAAACATAATTGAAGAAAGATAGTAAAGGATCTCTCCTTGATTGATTTCATGCTAGTTTCTTACTAATATAATGCCCTAAAATCTTTAAAAATGCATTAAACAGGATTTGGTGTTATATTAATACACATGTCAAAACAATCACTTCCCTCAGACAGAGAGCCATAGAATAGATGAGTAGGCAGAAATCTTAGCAGCCACCTCAGGCAATGTGAAATAGAAAAAGAGTTAGTGGAATTCCCTCAGAATATTACATCAAATGTATCTCTATGCAGTCCTAAATAGAAGACTACATATTAACCTACTAACTATAGGTTAATACCATTATTGTAGGTTTTAACAAAAATCATTTTCCCTTTGTGTAAAATGTGTTACGTTTCCAATAATAACTCGTATTTTGTAAAATAAAAAAAGACAAATGTACAGTCACAATAGTCACATCATTTAGTGACTATTCAACTCAGGGATTATTTAGTGACTATTCAACTCAGGGATTTATTATTACACATTATAGTAAATAATGAAAATGCCTTGCTATCACATAGTGAAGAAAAATATTTCACCCTGCAAAGCCTTTATGAATACTTCTATTAAGAGAACAAACAATCTATGTCATTGCCTTAGTTTTATTACTAAGCCAAAAAATGTATGGGTAAGTGAAACGAATAATTTAGAGATAAGTCTTTCTCTGATTCAGGAGAAAAATGTCACATCTTGCTTGAAAATTTTCTCAGAGATAAAACTGGCATACTACATTTTGCAGCCAGGTCTGCAGCCACAGGTTGGGTGATTGCAGCTGCACCCACCCAGAAGGGTAGATCCTACCTGCTCCTGGCCCCCTCCAAAAGCACAAGGAGGCTTGGATCTACAGCCGCAGTTTAGGCAGCTGTAGTAGCCCCGCCCAGGAGGGTGGGTCTCTCACCAGCTGCATGGAGTCTGGAACCCCAGCCATGCCTCCCTGCAGCAGCCGGCGTGATGACGGCAGCCACTGCCAGTGAGAATGGGAAATGAAGCCGCCACCGTAGGAAACAGTATGGGGGTCTCAAAAAGTAAAAATGGAACTACCCTATGATCTGACAATCCCATTTATGGGAATAGACCCCAAATAATTAAAATCAGGGTCTCAAAGAGACGTCTGCAGTCCCATGCGTATTGCAGTATTGTGCACAACAGCCAAGATAAGGAAGCTGTCCAGATGTTTGCTGACAAATAAATGGATCAAGAAAATGTGGTATATCCATACCATGGGACATGATTCAGTCTCAACAAGAAATCCTGCCATTTTCAACAACAAGGCTAGGCCTAAAATACATGTCAAAATAAATATCAGCCACAGGACAAACACTGCCTGATTCCTCTATAGGAGGCTTCTGGAATAGTCAGAGGAGGGGACAGCAGGCCAGTGTTCAGTGGGACCTGGGGAAAGGGGTGTGGGGAGTTACTATCCAGTGGGCATAAAGTTACAGTTAAGTGAGATGCGTCGGTTCCAGAGACCTGCTGTACAGCGCAGTGCCCAAAACTAACACGGTTTTGTGTACTTCCAGTTAGTGTTAACAGGGTGGATCTCACATTAAACAAACAAAAAACAATGAGACACAAGACAACTCTTGGAGGCAATAAGTATATGTATTGCCTGGTTGTGGTGACGGTGACAGAAGTGTACACATAGGTCCAGACTGGCCAGATTGTATACATTAATGATGTGAGGTTGTTATATACTAACTATATCTCACCAAAGCTGGGGGTAAAAAAAAAACACACACACACACAGACTAAAGATATATTATGGTTTTACTTCAAACCCCAGGATTAAGACTTATATGCCTTGATATCGCATAGTGAAGAAAAAGATTTAGCCCTGCAAAGGTGCAAAGGCTTTATTAACACCACTACTAAAAGAGCAGGTGATTTCCTTAGTTTTATTACTAAGCCAAAAAATATATAATTAAGTGAAACTAATAATTTAGAGGTAATTCTTTCTCTAATTCAGGAGAAAAATGCCTCAAACTTTGCCTAAAAGATTTCTCAGAAACAAAAAGTGGCTTATGGCATTTTACTTTGGCTGATGGTGGTGGTGGTTCTCGATGTCCTGTCAACTCTCTGTGCATCAAGCTGGTAACTTTCAGTGAAGTGATTATTCTTCAGTCTGCAACAATTCATGAAACATGAAAAGTTTATTATTTTCAACCCAATTCAGAATATAAGTCACAGCTTCCAGTTAGATAAGCCATTTTCCTTACCTGAACATGAAACAGAAATATTGAGAAAATTTTAATTGAGTTAAAACACCAATGATTAGACAAATGCTTTTGGGAAATTAAGAAATGGGGCTTGGAATGGTCTTTGTATCCCATGGATTCTGTTATAAGAATAGTCCCAGGAAATCTTTTTAAAAAATTTAATTGAAATGTAAACTTTGGAGAGTTTTAGAATATGAAAACAACCAGAAACTACCCAGCAAAAGCTAAATTTAAATGAAGAAAGGAAATTTAAATGAAGAAAGGAATAATTATCATGAGCTCTCCTGGCCCTGCTCAAACTGTTGTCTCTACAACACTGCTCCGGAAGGTGAAACCCGAAAACCCGACCCTGGGATTGGCCACTTAGAAAATCTACTTCCAGCTGTGCGTCCTCAGCTGTGCTCCTCCCCCCTCCTCCCCAAGGCAGAGCAGCCATACCATGTCTCAAAACACCACATGGACCCCCAAAACACGCACATTGATCATGTAGCCGTAAACATCAGTAGCAAAAAAAAAAAAAAAAAAGCCAGAGAAATTGGATTTACTTTTTTTCTGAGCCCCCCGGCGGCAATAGGAGGAATGAAGACTGCTTGGTACTGAGCGCACCTGCATCCCGGGCTGCTCTACGCCCCTTCAGTTCTCATCTCATTCCGTGCGTCCTCACAACCTCCAGGGAGGTGGGGCCTGCCAGGAAACGGAGGCACAAGTGAGTGAGGCAACCTGTCCAAGGATACAGTCCCGGGAAACAGACCAGAGATCCATGGCCAGGTCCTCACTCTCTAGGCACACCAAACACAGAAGCAAAGCTGGACACTCCTTAAGGTCGTGCACCTGTCTGGAGGCATGGCCAGCTTCTAGCAGAGCTTCCCTGAATGGATCCGACGCAGCTACACGCGGGCTGCTGTGAGCTCAGTGACTGAGGACCTTGGCCTCAATCACGCTGGGCAGCCTGGAGGAACAGCCCAGCCCTCGGGGTGCTCTGCTGCCTGGGCTCCATTCTCCACCTAGTCCCCTCCACCTAAACTGTCCTCCCTGAGGACCCACGCCCCACACTGCCTAAACCCAGCACAGGCTTCCAGTCCCAACCCAGCGCCCTCTCGGCAAGCTCAATACCACGTGCTAATTCTCTGGTGCCTTTAGTTACATCCCTCTTGTTTTGTTGTTTGTTTTCCTTTTAACCACGATTCTGTTTGTTTCTCTGCTGGCTCTTCCCTGCTACCTAGATGTGAAGGATGAGAGGTTTTCAGTTGTCTGTCCTAGGCTTTCTTCCATTCTCCTTTGCACATTTCCCTGGATAATTAGACCCTTTGCCATGTGTTCATCTACAACAGGCCCTCGGCTTCCCACCATCCCTGTTTCCAGTGCTCTTTAGTGCAGCTGACTCCCACGCCCATGGAGTCCACAATACTCCCTCTCCACATGGACCAGCTGTGGACATTTCTAAAGCCGGGTCCAGAGATTTCCCACCCACGCCTCCTCCGGCTTTAGTATTCCCAGCCTTTTATAAACCATCACATCTCCCCAGTTGCTCTAGCTAAACCTGAGCAACCGACCTTGACCATCTCTCCTTCTCCAGGTCTCCTGGACGCTGACCAACTCCGCTAGATGGGGCTCTGGGCTCCATCCCGCACTAAGATGTGCTTCCCCTCTCACCTGCCTGGATTAGGGGTTTTCCTTCATCCACGTCGGTTCTCCTTCAGTCTGTTCATCAGTCGGAAGGGCCTTTCATACAAAGTAAGTGAATCCGATCCTTTAACTCACAAGCATCCAGTCCTCAGCAGCTTCCTCTTTCAAGCAGAGTAAAGCTCACAATGCTGAATGCAACATGGCCCCTAGGCCCTCAGACCCCTGGGCTCACCTCCTCAGCAGTAGTTATTCCACCTGACACAGGTTCTGTCCCTGAAGGGCTGTGGAAAGCCTCGATTCCTCCCCATGGAAGCCTCCATCTTCCCTTGTGGAGTCGTGACTCTGAATCCTCCTCTGAAACCCCATCTAAGGCTGTCCTCGGGGAAGGCCTCACAAGCATCCCAGCCCCCTTCCTCCCAGGGATTATCTGTAGCGTCCCCCAAGCACCCTGCAGTTCCCAGTGAGGTGCTTTCCACACCTACAACTATTTGGCTATTTGTAATCACCTGGCTGATGCTTGCCTGTGTTGAAAGGTTGCAGACCAGGTGTACCTTCTCAGCTCACAGCCCCACACCTGGCACACGGCGGGCACACTCACTGCGTGTTTGCTGAATGGCTGATTCAAATCCAACACATTCTCAGCAGCATAGACTTAAGTTAAAGCAATTTGAACATCAAATGAAATGTAACAAGAATGATGACAGAGCAGGAGCACCATCATCTTGGACAAACACCACCATTTTAAATTCCAGCTCTCTTTCTAACCTCATGCATTTCAAGAAAATTAATTCTTTTCTAACAACAAGAAGTCAGAAAAAGCAGACAGTAAAACACGCATAAAACAGCTCGGGCACAGAAAGAGGGGAGAAGTCTCTTGGGTAATCACCAAAGTTCGTATTTACACAATGGGCCCCAGTGAAACAGTGGGCCCTAATAAGCACATTCCTTTCCTTTTAGATGCATGAAGATAGGGAAGCTAAAGGCAGACTGGGGAGTATGCCTGCAGCTGCAGGAAGATGTGTGGGAACAGACACAGAAACTCTTTCTCCCTAATAAGCAAGACAAAGAGATACAGACTAAAACTTGGCCTAGGTGGTCTGGGAATGGGGTGAGAGCTGATAAAAACTCTGCACTATACAGATAGCACACCTGGTCCTAACTGAACCATCAGGTCCTAGGAGGATAAGGCACCCCCTCCTCACGAGCCCCTGAACCCTTAAATACTCTTAGTGTGTAAGAGAAAAGGCTCCTGACCTAACTCGGCCAGAAACCTCTCTCAGGTTTATTCTGTAAAATAAACCTTTGACTGTTGAGCCACTTTTCGTGTCCCTTTCTTCCTTCTTCAACTCGTACAGATGAGAAAGGTAATTAATCAGAAACACAATTGTGTCTTTCAAGGATCAGTGAGGCAGAACTAAAGCCAATGTTAAAAGCCAAGAAGCACATTTCTGACACTTAAAACATAGCAAAAGGTTAATTAATGCACAGAAAAAAATGAAAAGAGCCAAGAGAGGCCAAAGCACATGAAATAGAAATGAGTGCCACAGGGAAAAAGATTAAAACCAAATTGCAAATGCTCTGCTTACACACTGAAATGAGGCTTCTATTAGGGACACTGAAAAGAGCTTTTGAAAAGTGTATTCTGGGATGGCTACTCATTACAATGAGTACAATGACCTTTTAAAGAAATAAATCCAAAAGCCAAGTTCCCTAGCAACCCGTTAAATTACAGATGCAAAGTAGGTACAATTGTTTCAGGGAATGAGACAGATTTATCCAATATCAAGACTGCTATGAATATGTGTGTTTGTGGGTGTCACAGATACGCATATATAATAGATATTACTGAGAAGTTTGTCTCTTGTAGATCAATTTGATCATTTTAAACTGCATGTACTTGTTATTGGTTTAATTTAGTGTGCAAATATCTAGATATATAATATAAAGATTAAATATTTTGATATTAAAATAATTTTTAAATTTCATTGCATCATTCCTCTGAATAACGCAAATAACTTAAAAACGTGTACCTGATTTGTTAACAAAATATTTGTGAAATGAGTAACTGAAATCTGAAAATTATTACCTAATGAAATTGACTTTGAGGCCTGATAGAATTACCTGATTAATGTCTGATGATCAAGTAACTTTATTCTGTCTTCATCCATTCTTCTTCAATACATGTACACAAAATCATGCTATGCATCTATAACAGAGCATTTCTAAAATTTCATTTTTTTTTCTATAGGGAGGCTGATATGGTTTGGCTGTGTCCCCACCCAAATCTGATCTTAAATTGTAACTCCCATAATTCCCAGGTGTTGTGGGAGGGACCCAGTAGCAGGTAATTTAATCATGGGGGTGGTTTCTCCCATACTGCTCTCGTGGTAGTGAATAAGTCTCAGGAGAGCTGATGGTTTTATAAGGGGAAACCCCTTTTGCTTGGCTCTCGTTCTTTCTTGCCTGACACCATTTCAGATGTCCCTTGCTCTTCTGCCATGATTGTCAGGCCTCCGTAGCCAAGTGGAACTATGAGTTCAGTAAACTTCCTTTTCTTAACCAATTACCCAGTCTCAGGTATGCCTTTAGCAGCAGTGTGAGAGTGGACTAATACAGAGGCAGAGAAAATATTCAAGATATGGGTTGGTCAGGGCCGGTTGTAGAAAACAGGACACCCAGGGACATTTTATTTGGAAAATTGTCTTAGACATATTTGAAGTTCAAGGTAAAAAAAAAAAAATAGCAGAAGCATGTTCCATTCTTTTTGGATAATGTGAGGATTTGTAGATGCCAGGTGAGCAGCTCCAGTCGTGTAGTCATATGGTGGCTCTGGGCTACCCAGGAGTGGCTGAGGGCTGCTTTTGAGGGTGTGTGATTCTCCACTCCAAGCTGCTTGGCTTCTCCCATGGGCACTTTCCCTAAGCTCCACTGGCACCTTTTCCACCAGTGAGACACTGAGACAGCAGTGTCTGGGGGTCGTGCAGCCCAGGTGGCAGGACCCTCTCCACTTGGGACCTGCTCATGCTGCTCAAAAGACCATAGTGTCCGTTGTGGCTTCCACTCCTGGGACTGAGGAATGAAAAACACGTGTCTCTGTAACACAGTGGTACTATCAAGCTCCTGTATCAGAAACTCATTTGACACAGAATCTAAGATCGTGATATTATACACTTTTTTAAATACAAAGATTCTTGATACATCATTAGAATGAATTTTGATCTTGTACTCACAGTCATTTGTAAGTACTGCTATATATCCTGAAATTTATGAAGGCAAGCTGCATAGGATATACATAGATATATATTTATTTATATATACAAACATCCTACAGTCCTCCGATTTTATTTTAAAAAGGCTTGTATTAGACAGCACAGCTATCATGTTCAACCTCGGACCTGCATGCTGTAGGTTTTTAGGAGCCGACCTCCTCCCTTGCTTGCAGAGTTTGCCTTTGGTCCTCTAGAATCCCTTCTCTAGGGCAAGCTTGCTCTTGCTGTGGTTTGGATATTTGTCCTCACCATATCTCATGTTGAACTGTAATCCCCAGTGCCGGAGGCAGGGCCTGGTGGGAGGCATTTAGGTCATGGGGGTGGATCCCTCATGGCTTGGCACTATCTTCATGATAGTGAGTTCTCTTGAGATCTGGTCATTTAAATGTGTGTGTCACCTCCCCACCATCCCTGTCACTTCTGCTCCTGCCATGTGACTTGCCTGCTTCCTCTTCACCTTCCACCATGATTGGAAGCTTCCTGTGGCCTCCTAGAAGTCAAGTACATGCCAGCACCAAGCTTCCTTTACAGCCTGGGGAATCACGAGCCAGTGAAACCTCTTTTCTTTATAAATTGCCCAGTCTCAGATGTTTCTTTATAGTGATGCAAGAATGGCCTAACACAAAGCTTCTTCCTCACAACAGGCCTTGGTTTTTCAGAATATTTGTAGATGGTGAAGATGATGTCTTAAGCTATGCTCCAGTGATTTTATTAAGGAAAGAATACTTCTCACTGGAAGTTTTTGCTTGTTTGTTTGTTTTTCCTAGATGTGTTCGAATGTCTGAGTAAAGACAATGAATTGCCATAAACATAAAAATGGGTTCCTTAAAGAGTATCAGTATGTGTTTCAGTGTGAATGTGAGTGTGTGACTGCAGGCTATGTCGACTAAGACACCTACAACACAACAGCACTGAGCAAGGCTTTATCAAAACACCCTTGCTAGACCTCCATTTTCATCAAAGAAGGATGAATGGTTTGATTACATTTTTGCCTTCTGCATAATTTTAAAGTGTTTTAATAATCTTGATTACTAAATTAATGAAATGAAGTAGAGGTAAAAAGATCCTTATTCTAGCATACATATTGGACTGTAAAATTTTAGAAGAACAGCTTGGAAACTTTACTTTTCTGGCATCAAGATAGAGTTTAAAACTTTCTTGGCGTATGTATCTTATGAAATGAGAGCCCTCAGACCAAATTATTCTGTTCTAATAAGAAAAAAAGTCATTTTAACCCCCAGATATGTTGAGTCTCCATAATGAAAGTATTCTATTTGTAATTGTTAATCAATTTAATTCTGCCCAGAAATTATAAGACTGCTTTGCAATTTTCTGCTACCCATACGTCTCCACTGCCTTGTGATCGTGAAGGAAAGGGCTCATCTTCTGCCTTTGTATCCCCAGCACACCATGCCCCACAGACATCTCCACTGCCTTGTGATCATGAAGGAAAGGGCTCATCTTCTGCCTTTGTATCCCCAGCACACCATGCCCCACAGACATCTCCACTGCCGTGTGATCATGAAGGAAAGGGCTCACCTTCTGCCTCAGTGTCCCCAGCACATCATGCTCCACGGAGGCTGCTTTAATGAATTATTCACTGAATGATCACAACACCTTTTATTTTGACAGGTTCTCAACCCCATTGCCAGAAACTGTTGCACAGAAGGAGGATAAATGAGGCCCTGAACAATCCTTTTCCAGGAAAGCAAGTGGCTTGGGTCAAGCACTATGTAAATCAAACTTCAACTTAAGGACTTCTGAAGAATCATTCTGAATGCTTAAGCCATCCAGCATGCTTTGCAGAAAACAAATACAAACCCAGAATCTCTCCAGAATTTAATTTTCTATGCTGTATTTCCATTTAAGAAATCTTAACAGTAAACTGTGAGGCAATGATATGCCCACAGATTGTTAGGTATGCATTATAAAATGAGCATCCAGTTGTGATGTGGATACATTTTCAACCAACAAAATTCATTCAATTACTAAAGTTTGCATCCCCTTTAAGGAGACAATTTCATCTAAGTCTGTATACTTGATTATTTATTGGACAGACAGGAATTAAATCTTATGAAAAATCTATCTGCCAGACAATGGGAATAAGCTTATGGGATGTAACATGTTCCTTGCCCCAAAGAAGCCATGGTGGATGTAGGGTCAGATCACCACAGTAGGGATGCTGTAGGTGCAGTAGAAGAGGTGGTGAGCGGAGCACAGGGGAAGGCTCCCACCCAGCCCGGCAGGTGAGTGCCTAGAGATGTCTGTGGAGCATGGTGTGCTGGGGACACTAAGGCTGGGGACACTAAGTGCCAGGGAAGGATTGTTAGATGGGACAACTAAGTGAAGTATTAAAGAATGGGTCTGAGTGGAGGGTGAGGGATACAGGTGTGCTGAGGAGGGTCCACAGGGAGAGATGTACATGGGAAGCACTGGGCGCCATAACCCTGGCAGGTGTATGACAGGTTAGGCAGCCAGGGAAGGAGGCGGGAGGAAGTGGCCCCAGTGTGGAGCCTGGATGAGCCCTGTTAGAGAGTATAGCCCACACCCTGCGGCAGCACGGAGAGGGGAGGGACTCCACAGCAGGTCACTCTGCCTCTGTGAGTTAGAGCATCTGTGGGTATTAGCTTGCTCCACAGTCTGCCTTAGTGTGGCTATGGGAAGTCTGAGCTTCACTGGCTTACTTCCTCCATACGAATGACTTGCTTAGCCAGACGTCCTTAGAATCTCTCTACTACATTTAAAATTCAGTCGATTGACTAGGACAGCTCAGTGGTAATTGATCCAAATCATTTCTTCCCCTTAAAGCAGACTCTGTACTTTAAACCCACTGAGCAATCTTCCATTTTTGAGGAATGTCATTTCTGTGAAAACTTATTTTGTTCTTTTTCAAGAATATTTGCTTCAATGGGTGATATGGTTTAGCTATGTCCCCAGCCAAATCTCATCTTGAATTGTAGTTCCCATAATCCCCACATGTCATTGGAGGCACCTGGTGGAAGGTAATTGAATCACAGGGGCAGTTTCCCCCATGCGATTCTCATGAGAGTGAGTGAGTTCTCAGGAGATCTGATGGTTTTATAACTGTCTGGCATTTCCCTTGCTCGCACTCATTCTCTCTTCTGCGACCCTGTGAAGAGATGGCTTCCGCCGTGATTCTAAGTTTCCTGAGGTCTCCCCGGCCATACAGAACTGTGAGTCAATTAAACTTCCTTTCTTTATAAATCTCCCAGTCTTGTGCAGTTCTTTACAGCAGTGTGAGAATGGACCAATACAACCTGCTTCATTCTCACATCTAACATCCTTTCTCTTTTCCATTTAATTTTTCTCCATTTTCTCACACTCTCATGTCCTGATTACATTTTCAGCAGCATCTAAGACCACATCTTCTGCTTCCAACTGGATTTTCATTTGGTTGGGCTTTTCTCTCCTGTGTCTTTCTTGAGTATTGCAGCTCGTTTTGCATCTCATTTTGCACCTTGTTCTTTCGCCTTAGAGTGATTTTCACAATACGAGTGGGAGGCAGTCACAGAGGCTGCCCCCATCTATTCTGGGCCTGGTGCAGAATGCAGAGACAGTGGCATTCTGAGTGTTTCCAGTCCAGGTATTAGGGAGGCCTGGCAGCTCTGCTTTCCTCCTGGAAAACACATTCCCGTCTACGGTATTGTCTAAGCTCAAATTCCCTGAAATGAAGTGTTGTAAGAGCAGATGTTAAAAGATTCAGCTCTTCTAGCAGTGTTTTTAAACTGTTTTCAAAAGGAAGAAAAAATGCATTTACCTATGACAAGATTTTGCCTCTTGAGTTCATTTCAAATTATAAGATATCAGAGTCAAAGACGGTAAGAAAATTTGCATGTATTTACACCAACAATTGCAAGTCCCAGAATGAATTGTATGCCAGATTAGGTCTTCACAACAGATTGTTTTAAACTATTTTCTTTCCCCTAACACCTGAGGAATTTGGACTTTTACCAGCAATTTTGACTCACACTTGCAGAAATGCTTAGAGGCAGAGTAAGGGCAGTGTGGGTGGGGAGTGGAACAGGGTCACCTCTGAGAGTATGTAGGGACTCTGGGATGTTGGCACCCCTACTCCCTTATCTGCCTGACAAGCCACATTACTTTCACTCAATTCAGACTCTGAAATCCAAAGTCCTAGGCCAGGTCCTTTCAGTCGCCACCCTCTCTGTGTTGATTATGTGTGAAATAAGTCACTCTACGGAATTTCCACTGTGTCAGAGGTCACAGGAGAAGAACCATCACCCCTTCAGGTCAAGAACAGGTTAACTGTTCCAGGATCCTGATGGCTTCCATTTAATTCTTATTTAATCAGAGATTTGCAAAACAGAAACAGGAAGTATTTTAAATTAATTTACGAAGAGCTCTGGTTCTCCGCATCAGAAGAAGGACATTATGACCTATGTGAACGCAAAATAGCTGAGACAGGTCTCAGTCAATGTAGGAAGTTAAGGATGCTCCCATGAGACAGCCTTGGGAGGTCCTGAGGACAGATGCCTGTGGCTCTGGGGGTACAGCTTGCTTTATACATTTTAGGGATACATGAGACTTACTAACGCACAATAATCAAATGGTGTTGGCGCCATGCCATCATTTGCCCTTTCCTCCTCCTTGGCATTTTTTTAAAAAGGCACTTCCAGCTGAAAAGAACTTCGCAGGAGAAACATGAAGAGTGAAAGAGAGGAAGAATGGCAGCCAGGGGGCGACTGGGCCACACGGGCAGCCCTTCCTTCAGCCCAGGAGACGCCTGGGCCAGACCCCATGCCTTGAAGGGCCCCTACCCTCTGCTGGTACAGTGCTGGGAGGTAGGTGGTTAGGGGAAGTGGGAAAAGATCCCTGAGGCCGTAACCATGAATAAAAGGTTTTTTCCCACATTGAATGACTTAAAATCAAGCCCAGCCCCGAATCATCCCTCATGATTTGATTGCATTAAGCTTGTGTGAAATTGCACTGTGAAGTGCTACAGGAATTCTAATCAGAATAGAAAGAGTGAATATACAAGTGCTGAGTAATAGTGAAAATGGCTCTTGGGGTTATTTCATGTGTGACTTGACGTGGGCACTTTGAAATAAATGTTTTTGAATAAATGTTTATTGGCAAATTTTCTGTCTCTTCCATCAGAATGTGAGCTCTGTGAAGTCAAGGGTTAAGCCTCACTGTCTGATTTACTTCCACATGTGAACTCGCAGTGATCCTGCTGTGGGGCAGGGGCTGCAGTCTGCGTTTTCACAATCCCTGGGTAGCCTCCATGCATGATGATGTTGGGGGTCACCACACCCTTGCATCTTCCTGGCATTCTTGCCAGCCCTGAAACCCCCCTGTCCATTTCTGTGTGTGCTCTGGTCTTGGGCTGCTAGAAATGTGAGCCCTTGGAGAGTTTCAGCTCACCTGAGATTTTTATATCAGAATCGCAGGTATGTGGGCAGTACCTGACATAAGGTTGGTGATCAATGAACACCGGTTACCGCACCGGCAGCAAGCGTCTTCCCATCAACTCGGTTTCGACACAAGAAATGAGTGATTTATGCTGTGAAACTGACTCATGTGTCTTACTATTTCTCCTTAAAATAATTAGGGGATTAAAATAGAGTACTAAGACGGAAAAAGTCAGATGGTTGAAAGAACAATATCAATGATGATAGAAGTCAAACAAAAGGATATGTATACAGCCAACAGATACATGAAAAAATGCTCGTCATCACTGGCCATCAGAGAAATGCAAATCAAAACCGCAATGAGATACCATCTCACACCAGTTAGAATGGCAATCATTAAAAAGTCAGGAAACAACACGTGCTGGAGAGGCTGTGGAGAAACAGGAACACTTTTACACTGTTGGTGGGATTGTAAACTAGTTCAACCATTGTGGAAAACAGTGTGGCGCTTCCTCAAGGATCTAGAACTACAAATACCATATGACCCAACCATCCCATTATTGGGTACATACCCAAAGGATTATAAATTATGCTGCTATAAAGACACATGCACACGTACGTTTACTGCAGCACTATTCACTATAGCAAAGACTTGGAATCAACCCAAATGTCCATCAGTGACAGACTGGATTAAGAAAATGTGGCACATATACACCATGGAATACTATGCAGCCATAAAAAAGGATGAGTTCGTGTCCTTTGTAGGGACATGGATGCAGCTGGAAACCATCATTCTCAGCAAACTATC
>NW_016841755.1:3568031-3621771 GCF_001698545.2 Rhinopithecus bieti | reverse complement strand
TTGGGAGTTATACCTGATGTAAATGACGAGTTGATGGGTGCAGCACACCAACATGGCACAAGTATACATATGTAACAAACCTGCACGTTATGCACATGTACCCTAGAACTTAAAGTATAAAAAAAAAAAAAGAAACTCTTTTATTATTTTTTATTATTGTATGGGAGTCTAAGTCTCTTTGTAAGTCTCTAAGGACTTGCTTTATGAATCTGGGTGCTCCTGTATTGGGTGCATATACATTTAGGATAGTTAGCTCTTCCTGTTGAATTGATCCCTTTACCATTATGTAATGGCCTTCTTTGTCTCTTTTGATCTTCGTTGATTTAAAGTCTGTTTTTTCAGAGACTAGGATTGCAACCCGCCCTTTTTTTTTGGCTTTCCATTTGCTTGGTAGATCTTCCTCCATCCCTTTATTTTGAGCCTATATGTGTCTCTGCACGTGAGTTGGGTCTCCTGAATACAGCACACTGATGAATCTTGATTCTTTATCCAATTTGCCAGTCTGTGTATCTTAATTGGGGCATTTAGCTCATTTACATTTAAGGTTAATATTGTTATGTGTGAATTTGATCCTGTCATTATGTTAGCTGGTTATTTTGCCTGTTAATTGATGCAGTTTGTAACTTTACAATTGTGTTTACAATTTGTTTACAATTTGGTGTTTACAATTTGGCATATTTTTGCAGTGGCTGGCACCAGTTGTTCCTTTCCATGTTTAGTGCTTCCTTCAGGAGCTCTTGTAAGGCAGGCTTGGTGGTGACAAAATCTCTCAGCATTTGCTTGTCTGTAAAATATTTTATTTCTCCTTCACTTACGAAGCTTAGTTTGGCTGGATATGAAATTCTGGGTAGAAAATTCTTTTGTTTAAGAATGTTGAATATTGGCCCCCACTCTCTTCTAGCTTGTAGGGTTTCTGCCGAGAGATCCACTGTTAGTCTGATGGGCTTCCCTTTGTGGGTAACCTGACCTTTCTCTCTGGCTGCCCTTAACATTTTTCCCTTAATTTCAACCTTGGTGAATCTGACAATTATGTGTCTTGGGGTTGCTCTTCTCAAGGAGTATCTTTGTGGTGTTCTCTGTATTTCCTGAATTTGAATGTTGGCCTGCCTTGCTAGGGTGGGGAAGTTCTCCTGGATAGTATCCTGGAGAGTGCTTTCTAACTTGGTTCCATCCTCCCCATCACTTTCAGGTACACCAATCAAACGTAACTTTGGTCTTTTCACATATTCCCTTATTTCTTGGAGTCTTTGTTCATTTCTTTTCACTCTTTTTTCTCTAATTTTGTCTTCTCGCTTTATTTAATTAATTTGATCTTCAATCACTGATATCCTTTCTTCCACTTGATCGAATTGGCTATTGAAGCTTGTGCATGCATCACGAAGTTCTTGTGCTGTGGTTTTCACCTCCATCAGGCCATTTAGGGTCTTCTCTACACTGTTTATTCTAGTTAGTCATTCATCTAACCTTTTTTCAAGGTTTTTAGCTTTCTTGCCATGGGTTTGAACATCCTCCTTTAGCTAGGAGAAGTTTGTTATTACCAACCTTCTAAAGCCTACTTCTGTCAACTCGTCAAACTCATTCTCTGTCCAGTTTTGTCCGTTGCTGCTAAGGAACTGCAATCCTTTGGAGGAGAGGTGCTCTGGTTTTTGGAACTTTCAGCTTTTCTGCTCTGGTTTCTCCCCATCTTTGTGGTTTATTCTACCTTTGGTCTTTGGTGTTGGTGACCTACAGATGGAGTTTTGATGTGGGTGTCCTTTTTGTTGATGTTCATGCTATTCTTATCTGTTTGTTAGTTTTCCTTCTAACAGTCAGGCCCCTCAGCAGCAGATCTGTTGGAGTTTGCTGGAGGTCCACTCCAGACCCTCAGCCTTCCCCAGCGGAGGCTGCAGAACAGCAAATGTTGCAGAACACCAAATATTGCTTCCTGCTCCTACCTCTGGAAGCTTCATCCCAGAGAGGCACCCACCTGTATGAGGTGTCTGTCGGTCCCTTTTGGGAGATGTCTCCTAGACAGGCTACATGGGGCCAGGGGCCCACTTGAGGAGGCAGTCTGTCTGTTCTCAGAGCTCAAATGCCATGCTGGGGAAACACTGCTCTCTTCAGAGCTGTCAGACAGGGACGTTTAAGTCTGCAGACATTGTCAGCTGCCTTTTCTTCAGCTATGCCTTGCCCACAGAGGTGGATTCTTGAGAGGCAGTAGGCATTGCTGAGCTGCGGTGGGATCCGCCCAGTTCAAGCTTCCTGGCCACTTTGTTTACTACTCAAGCCTCAGCAATAGCAGATGCCCCTCCTCCTGCTAGGCTGCAGCCTCGCAGGTTGATCTCAGACTGCTGCGCTAACAGTGAGCAAGGCTCCGTGGGCATGGGACCCACCAAGCCAGGCACAGGAGGGAACCTCCTGGTCTGTCGGTTGCTAAGACCATGGGGAAAAGCACAGTATTTGGGTGGGAGTGTACTGTTCCTCCAGGTACAGTCTGTCATGGCTTCCCTTGGCTAGAAAAGGGAAATTTCCCAAACTCTTGTGCTTCCTGGGTAAGGTGATGCCCACCCTGCTTCAGCTTGCCCTTTGTGGGTTGCACCCGCTGTCCAACCAGTCCCAGTGAGATAAACCAGGTACCTCAGTTGGAAATGCAGAAATCACCCATCTTCTGCATTGATCTCCCTGGGAGCCACAGACAAGAGCTGTTCCTATTTGGCCATCTTGGAAGCGACCATCCCTTTTTTTTTTTTTTTTTTTTTTTTTTGAGATGGAGTCTCACTCTGTCACCAGGCTGGAGTGCAGTGGTGTGATCTCATCTCACTGCTCATGCTGTACTCTTAAGAAGGAAGTTCCTGTTCACAACCCACACTGAAGGGTGGGGAGTGATGACCCTCCTCCTGAGAATGGAATATTTACATAAATTATTTTGAATTATTCTGCACAGGATAGTTTGCTATTCTGCTCTGTTCAGTTACTTGTTGATATCGTTTTCATATCAGTATGGACCCGTGGATGTTCACTGTATACCTTGGGTTATAATCCAGTGCTACATGGTTTGTTTTCTTGCTTTCATTGTTCCCTACTTGGCTATTCCGAGCCCTTCAGTTGACTCCTGTGTCTCTTGACATATGCTGTGTGAGTGTGCGTGTGTGTGTTTGTGTGTGCACGTGTGTGTTGAGCACTTCCTTCCTTTCTGGCAACAATATGCACCAAGATCACCTTGGATATTTCCTGCCCCAGTCCTAGCATCAGCCGTTTATCCAAGGTGCCCTGGTGCCTTTTATGGAAGAATGGCCTTAGAAACCAAGATCTGCACACTAGGTTCACACGGCTGCTGGATGGCCACTGCCCCTAGCCCTCATCCTCTTCTCAGCTGACATGGAAGAGAATGCGTGTCTGCACTCTAATTCAATTACATGCGTGTATCTATAAACTCAGATGATTCTGCAGGCCTGTTAAAAGTAGAAATGTGTGGAGCACTTGGGTGTCAGAATACAGGGAGCTTTGGTACCTGCGGTCAACTACAACACACTCATCTTTCACGTGTAGTGTTAATTGCTTCGCTTTTTCTTTTTATCTTCTCCAGAATATAATATTGAATTGTTCATTCATCTTCCTACTTATTTTGTATTTCTATTTTCCACATTTACTCACTAAGCCATTTAAATTATGTTTTCTAAAGAAAGAGCAGTGCCACCCACACCAGAAATAGAAACCCGAAAATGTGATCATGAGTAGCAGTGACAACAGTGTCCACGTGGTAAAGCACAGAGAGTAAAGCACATTCTTCTCGCTATTAACCCTTCAACATGTCTGTTCCTTTTTTATATGTTCTTAACGATCTAATTTTATGGTCTGGGAGTCTCTAAAAACTCACAGATGCTAGAAATACCTGTAAGCTAAACTCGGTTTTCTTGAGAGGTTCTCTGTGGCCTGAGAAGTCAAAATTTTTTAAAAATATTTACTTATCATGAAACATTCACCTAAAGTAGTAAAATAAGACATGTACTAGACTACTCATTTCTTAATGCCAGAAACCAAGTCTTATTAAAACTTCTATCTCCATTATTCAACATAAGACACCAGATACAGCCAACACTCATACCTCTTCGTAGAACAAATTGGATAAATGATGAAGTAGGGACAAATTAGCCCTGTGTCATTTTCACAATTGGAACTCAGTAGGTACCCATTACACTGATGACTGAATAAACATGCACTATAAAATATTTACATTAATATGCAAAATATCCTGTAGGGCTTACAGAAGGGATTAATATATTTAGCTATATAAGAAATATGTTAAATTGTTCTTATATGAAAATTTTGTACGATTCTATTTGTGTTTGTATCAACTTAAGATTTAAATAAAACAGTATAAGAAATATCAACATACTTATGGAAATTTTCCTAGTACATTACTATTACTTGGTTTTTCTTCCTCTTAGAGAATAAGGACAAAGTTATATTAATGTTTATTTTCAAGCAATAAATATGTTTTGGCTTCATGTGTATCATGAACCAAGAATAACTCTATACTTATCACGATGACTCAGTCCAAAGAATGTTCTGATTTATTCAATTTTTCTCCCTAAATAAGTTAGAGTAGTTCATTCAGGAGCAATTAGAGTCTCACTTTTTAAATTGGATCTTAGGAGGACATAAGACAATAAGAGAGAAGCATTTTTCTTCTGGTATTACCTTCAGGAGACAGAAAGCTGTATAGCCTAGGAGAGGAAGGCATGGAGTCGCGGTCCTGGTCCCAGATCAGAGCGGCAATGTGCACATCGTGCTTAACCAAGAGGAATAAGCCTGGCAGCTGAAAGGGGGACGCAGCAGCAGTCATGTTCCTGTCCAAGAAATTGATGTTACTGATTATCAATGGAGTTACCGATGTTCAATTCGTTTGTACAACACTTTCCCCAAGCATGCCCGGGTTCTGAGAATCTCCAACCCAGGAATGGGAGAAGGGGTGTGTTAGGGACATAAGTGATTGGCTTCACTTCAAGCCCCTTTGTCCCTTACACCTCTCTACTACTCCAATAAATGCAATGAATTTTACAGTCCTTTTTCCTCTGGGTCTCTCCACCCCTCTCCATTCCTTCTGCTCTCATCTCTCCCTGGACTCCTGTTGAATCCCTCTGGGCTTTCCACACCCACTCTAACCTTTCCTGATGCCTTCTTCACACTTCATGCAGAATGATTTTTTAAAATTTTTAATGCAAATCTAGTTGCATTATTTCTCTGCTCCAGACATTTCACTGGGTTCATGTCATGTTTAGAATGATGATAAAAATCCTTATCAGGTCTTGTAAGCTTCCAGCAGTCTGCTGCTTCTCCCTGATTCTCCAGTTGTTTCCAACCTGTCCTCCTTCCTGGATTTTCTTGGCATTCAAAGCTGGCCTTCTTTACATCCATCTAATAGAACATCTCTGTTTCTTCTTTGGAGATTTCAACATGCTCCATTCCTCCAAATCTATCCCCAACCCCAGGTTAACTAATATTCATAATAATATATTAAGGTGATCTTCCTTGAGCACTCAATCACGAGATGTCTCAGTGTTGTGCATCTTAATAACACTTGGAATGTTCCTCACACTGCTATAAAGGAGATTAGATAATTTATAAAGAAATGAGGTTGAATTGGCTCACAATTCTGTAGGCTATACAAAAAGCATAGCAGCACCTGTTTGGTTTCTGGGGAGGCCTCTGGAATCTTACAATCAGGACTGAAGGCAAAGCGAGAGCCAGCACTTTACATGGCTGGAGCAGGAGGAAGAGAGAGCAGGGAGTGCTACACACTTTTACACAACCAGATCCGACGAAAACTCACTCACCATCACAAGAACAGCACTGAGGAGAAGGTGCTAAACCATTTATGAAGCAACCACTCCCATGATCCAATCACCTCCCACCAGGCCCCATCCCAAATACTAAGAATTATATTTTGACATGAGATTTGGGTGGGGACACAGCTCCAAACCATATCAGACCTAAGGTCCTGACGCACCTCTCTCCACCAGAGCAATGGGCATCTTGAAGACGTTCAGTGACTATTTGTTGAATGAAGGAAGGAAATGAATACTTTCCCAAGCTTAATTGTCCAGATGAAAGTGTTCTTTTCCATCAGATATTGTAGATGTGGAAGGAAGGATCAGAATGGACTATGATGAATTACACAAGCCAGTGCGTCATTCACCCAGTAATAGTGTCCAAGAACAATAAGCATCCAAACACGACTTGAGGCACACTCGTGGAGCCTGTGGGTTCTTCTGATGCAAAACGCGGTCTTTTCTTTCTGTTTTTAGGGGAAAATGCTTCATGATTCCAAGAACTTTCAATTGTATATTTGATAAAGTCTTCATCCTAGTTAAGTACCAAAATTTAGGATTCATAATATTTGCCATTTATAGTTGCAATGACTGCTTTAGCAGGATTTACTGAAATGTCTTGCTGAGTACTTTTCTAAGAAATCTGGCTGCTATGCAACTCTTGGAAATATTGTCAAACTCGCACTGTGCATCTACATAGACAGTTGGTATCCCCCAACTGTGTTTTCAAAGTAGGCTTTCTAAAAATCAGTTTATTATCACTGTTGTCATAAGGTGGTCAAGGAATTTTCAGTTGTTGTTACTCTTGCTTTTTAAACATTTTGATTCACAACTAAATGAGTGTTTTGACTTCTAACATAACATACATGTCAGTGTTTGCATTACACACAGTCCTGCACTATTCAATGGCCAAAGCAGAAGCAAAATCATCCAAATATCCTTTTTATTTATTTATCAAGTGAGAATTCACTATCGTCACTAATTTATGTTCCATTTTTAGAATGGATAAGCTGAGGTTGGTGGTCCTTAGTGTTTTCTATCCTGCTTTCAATGCAAATCATCTAAAGAAATAACGCTTGAAAACCACAACTCCTGCTTATCTTTGAGAGGTATTGCTTTCAGAATTATTTAAGGTCTGGCCACCAAGTCATCACTAAATCAGCATAACAGATAAACTAATCACATAGACAACATCTGCAGAATTCAATAAGCATGTTGGTGCCTACATTGTCTGCTGCTGTGCAAAGAAGTAGCTAGGGATGAGATCTTGCTCTCCAGAGAAAAGACAGTAAGAAGGAAAGAAAACAAAACACCATTGAAATGCTGGATCTTATGTACCAAGGAATGTTTGCTATGGTTGGGTCTGGGGTGCTGGTGGGTTATTATGAAACTTGGAGTTCACCACAGAACAGCATTCAAGAGAGAAGACCACATATGTGTGTGTCTGCATTTGAATGGGAACTATTAAACTTGCCTGAATCCAACAGAGGCAATATTCTGGAACATAATTTAAAGCCAATTAATAACAGTAGCAGAAAACCACAATTGTGACTAGATACTTGCTAAAAACCAGTTGTTCAGCAACCTTGGGCTGTATATGAAGAAAGAACACATGAAAAATTATTTCAAAATTTCAAAACTGCTAGGGCTGGGAACATGGGCTCAGTGGAACTCAAGAGCAGGAGGTGCAGCTGTGAGGATAGACTGTCCCCGGCTTTGGTTCCCCTTGGCCCTGACCTTGGTGGTGTGGGCATCCGGCACAACTGAGGCCTTCATTCCATTGTGAAGTACAAGCACCTGGCCAGGAACTGGAGATTCTGAAGGGAGGTAACAGGGAAGTTGGGCAGTTTGAGGTTGACCAGCAGAAAAGCAACAAAGCCTGTGGGCTTCAGAGAGCTGCTGCACCACTTCCACCCTCCACCTCTTCTGGAAGAGTTGCTGTCACCCACAGGAAAGGGAGCACTGGGAATTCCCTAGCTCAGCCAAGTGAACACATTTCGTAGGCCCACACCAAGGAAGGGAAGACTGGAAACCCTCTCCATGTCTGCATGTCGTGGGGCTGCAGGGCCCTTCCACCTGGGGACCCAGCCATGCCTCAGTGGGTCTAGATCTGTATGCTGACCCAGACCCAGACCCAGAAACGACGCAATAATGGATGAGTTTTGTGGGAAAGATTCCCATCTGTTTTTTAGAGTTCGGTGCCCCACGCCCATCCCATCCCCACCGCTGCCCATCTCTCGTGCAGGGCAAGGCATCTGGGCTCCACTGTGACCTGCCCCTGCTCACCTGCCCAGCCTCCTGTGGCCAGGGTCCTGTCCTCCCCACTGCCACTAGCAAATCTCATCCCATAACAATCTCTACTATCGGCAGCCCTGCTTGACAGAGGAGAGCCGCTGCTGGAAAGCTTAGAGATGGGTGCCCATTGCACCAGTGCATCTCCTGGCTGTGAAGTGGCATCCCCTCCGTCCTTCCACACGCACATCACTCAGTGGACCATGCAGCCACTTACACCATGATCACTGGAGCACACCCGTGTCCCTCCACCGCTGACCACAGAAACAGTGGTATTTCAATTTCACACAGCACGGAGCATCGCCTTTTCTGAACCTTGAGCTGCCATCCTAGCAGCAAATCTGCCTCCTGGGTTCTTGCCAGAGGGTTACGTTCTGTATCTCACCACTGCAGGGACGAGCATCTGTAAATAATCCTGAACATCCCGACCTTTCGATCATGTGCTCACCAGAGCCACTCACCTTCCCCATCTCAAGTTGGATATTCTGGCTGCATCGTGTGCCTTTGGGATGCTCCTGCACCTCCTTTTCCTTCTTTATCAGGCCCCCTATATTTCTGCTGGATATGTAACATTATCCTCATCAGCCTAGTGGCCAAGAGAAGTGGAGGCTGGACCTGAGGAAGATGCACAGCTCATTGTAGCGAGAGGTGCCACAGTGTCTCCAGGCAAGATACAAGCATTGTTCCTTCTCGGGAAGGGCATCTCCTTTCTCCAGGCTTCAGGGGTTCCTAAGAGTCTGGGGGGTTCACAATTTTCAGGGGCATCTCAGTCACCATACATGGGCATATTGGGCATACAAACCTGCACATACACACAAGTACACACATATATGTATACACACGCATCCACACACGTAGACACGTGTGTGTAGACATTTATTATTCTACATATTTGCAATTAGTAAGTAATCTACATAATGTATGATCTTAAGCATAAACCTTATAAATTATAGTTTATTTGATTCTCTGGGCAGTTCGTCTTCTTAACAGAGTAGATTTACATCAGAAAAGTATTCTGAATCAGGAAAGGTAAAAACTACTTTCTGGCTACGTTTCTGCCTTAGGAATCAAGGCAGAAGGTGAAAGGGAAACAGGCACGGCTGTCACACATCCTAAGTTTCCTACGGTCTCCCCAGTCATGCCTCCTTTACAGCCTGTGGAACTGTGAGTCAATTAAACCTCTTTCTTCATAAATCATCCAGTCTCAGGTATGTCTTTATAGCAGTGTGAGATCAGACTAATACAATCTCCAAGTAGTAATAAAAGCCTAGTTTTAAAAAACAGAGTGCAGGACACAGAAAAGACAGCCAGTGGGACCCAGAGGAGTGACATGAGCCAGACCTGGGCATGCCATGCACCACAGGTGCTCTCACTGAGAAAGGACTGGCACTTTGTGTTTGAGCTCCTGGTACATAATGTTCAGTCTCTGGTGCACACTGAAGATAACTGCAGGTTGACAGGGCGTAGGGTTTCCTCAGGAATGTGACTCATTCTCACCTAATGCTCTACTTGCCTGCAGTTAAAGGATCCATCTAAATAGTTTCATGGATAGACATGACTTTAACAGTTGTGTCCAGTAATAAGGGTAGAGCCTTATTTTAAAGCTTATCTCATTTTAATGTGGACTTTAACAAGAATTCTGTTCAGAGGCTGAGTGAGGTCCCAGGAACCTGGTTGCCTGGTTTCCACTTCTAGTCCCAAGGATTTCAGATGCATTGTGAGTGAATGTTCTTCTCATCATTCCCACTAATACTTTTATAAACAACTCTTTAGGAAAAAACCCAACTGTGAATTGGCACCCGGGTCACTGTTGACATTTATTGGGGGAACCAGCCCCCAATATTTCAATGTAGGTTATTTTCTATTTTCCCTAAGTGTCGGCCAGTCTGAGCAATAAAGAGAAAGAGTACAAAAGAAAGAAATTTTAGAGCTGGGCCTCTGGGGGTGACATCACCTATTGGTAGGTTCCGTGATGCCCCCTGAGCCACAAAACCAGCACGTTTTTATTAGGGATTTCAAAAGGGGAGTGGGGTACAAACAGGGAGTAAGTCACAAAGATCACATGCTTCAGTGGGCAATAAAAGATCACAAGGGCAGAAGGGCAGAGCAAGATCACAAGGCCAGGGTGAAATTAGAATTACTGATGAGGTTCCATGTCCCGCTGGGTACCTATTGTCTTGATAAGTATCTTAACAGGAAACAGGGTTTGAGAGCAGACAACCAGTCTGACTACAATTCACCAGGCTGGAATTTCCTAATCCTGGTAAGCCTAAGGGCACTGCAGGAAACGAGGGCATATTTCATCCCTTATCTTCAACTGCATATGACAGACACTTCCAGAGTGGTCGTTGATAGGCCTAGCCCTGGGAATGCATTACTTCCCCAGGGTTATTCCTTGCTGGGAAAAGAATTCAGCAATATTTCTCTTATTCGCTTTCTGCAAGAAGAAAAATATGACTCTGTTCTGCCAGCCCTGCAGGCAGTCAGACCTTATGGTTATCTCACTTGTTCCCTGAAAATTGCTGTTATCCTCTTCTTTTTCAGTATGCCCAGATTTCATATCATTCAAACACACGTTTCACAAACAATTTGTACAGTTAAAGCAATCATCACAGGGTCCTGAGGCGACACACATCCTCAGCTTACAAAGATGATGGGATTAAGAGATTAAAGTAAAGAGAGGCGCAGGAAATTATAAGAGTATTGATTGGGGAAGTGATAAATGTCCATGAAATCTTCACAATTTATGTTCTTCTGCTGTGGCTTCAGCCGGTCCCTCCGTTTGGGGTCCCTGACTTCCCGCAATAGACATTGACTTATTCAGCAGCTGCTGCATGCCCCTCTCCAGGGATGTACTTCATAACCACCCAGAAAAGGTCATTTTGCTACAGCAGCCAAAAAGAAGTTATTTAGGCAGATAGTGAGGGTAAAGGAGTCCTTGGCAAGGCTTGCCTTTTAACAAAAAGCAACCCCAAATAATTTCTTTTGTAAGAAAGAGCAGCCTGTAAGATGGAGCTGTAGACATAGATAAGGAAGCCGGAAGCTTTGCACACAGTGAATGCCGGCAGCTGTGCCAACAGGAAAAGCCTACAGGGACCAGTTATGTTCAACATGGAGGCCACATCTTCCCTTTTCTCTGTCACTAAGTATACAGTAAAAACAGCAGACAACGTGGCCCCGGCTGAGAACCCATCTGCATAATAAAAGACTGGGGGTGTGTGACCAGCCTCTTCGTGGGATATGCAGACGGCACACCCAGTTCTGACCAGTTCTTCTGGGGCTGTGCAAATGGCACCCCTGGTCAGACCAATCTTTCATGTCCTCTGTAAATCACAGGGCTGCCTCCTCCAGCTTGTCTATAAAACCTCCTGCTCTTTTCTGCAGACTGGAAGACCCACTGGGGAGCCCTCCATCTGTAGGAGAGAGCACCTTTCTCTTTCTTTCATCTATTAAACCTCTGCTCTTAACCTCACTCCTTAGCGTAGGTGTCCTTGATTTCCTTGTTGGAGGCAATGAACCTCGGGTATTACCCCAGAAGAAGGACATGGCTTCAATGTTCTGTCCATCCCACAGAGCTTAATTCTTAGAACTGGATATAGTGAGTGGGAGGTAAGAGTGAATACTCCAAAGTAAATATGATGTTGGTTTCCAGTAGTCTGCAACGTGCCTGCCTTAGTAGGCACTACCTGGGGAAGTGGCTGAAGCACACAGATAGAACTCAGTCGAATTGTGGACTGCAGTGGAGCCGGGGGTCCTGAGACAGCCAGGTCCTGCCCTCCACACCTGGGGATCTCTCAGACCCCAATCTCAGATTGCCACGTGGCCGCCCACTTGTTTACCCATCCAGCACACACTGTGCTCCAGGTTGTTGCAGGCACAAAGCAGGCAAACATTGTGAACCCCAGCAGTCCTGGGCTCTGAAGGGGATCGTCCTTTCATTCATGAGATAAGGGGCTTGGCATGGAGAGGCTAATGCAGGCATTGATGGAATCTGACTTGTGACAATTGCAAAGAATAGAACAGACCCAGGTGAACTGTCTCATGGACAGATCTGAGCTCCAGCTCCAATCTCTGGCTGTTTCAGTCCTCCTGTGCCATCAAAGCCATTTATCAAGCACCCTCTGTGCACACACTGAGGTGAACACAGCACAAAATTCAAAGCAATATGCTCCCCAAATCCTAGAAGCATGATCTTTCTGAAAGGAAAGAGGATTATAACTTATGAAAATTACAACTAATATTATTTTTTATTTTGTTTGGATTTTTATTGTATTTTATAAAGAGATATTAGAAAATACAACCAATTGGTCCAGACAGTTTTAATACAGTACTGTAACTATACAGGTAGTTAGGCTCTCTAAATACGTGCTATCCATTTACAATAAATGGAACATAATTTTTAGGAACTGGGCAAAGCAGATAGAACGTGTTCGAGGTGTGTTTCTGCATGTGTACTTGTGTGCATGTGTGTGCCTCTGTGTGTTGAATAATGTGCACTGTGTGTACGTGTGTGTGTGTGTGTCTGTGTCAAATGAATGGCTTTTACTCAAATAGCTTATGTGTTCAAAGGACAATGTAAACACCATGGACCACTTTTCCATACTCAAAATAGCACATTTTATTATGTTAAAATATGTGAGTCCATTGTGGGGGCTAATACCTAGAATCCCAGCACTTTGGAGGGCAAGGCAGAAGGATCACTTTAGGCCAGGAGTTCAAGATCAGCCAGGGCAACAGAGTAAGACCCCAGTACAAAAAATAGAAAAAAATTGCCGTGTGTGGTGGCACACGCCTGTAGCCCTAGCTACTGGTGAAGCTGAGGTAGGAGGATCACTTGAGCCCAAGAGGTCATCACTGCAGAGAGCTATGATCGTGCCACTGCACTCCAGCCCGGGCACAGAGTGAGACCTGTCTCTAAAAAGATAAAAACAAAAAATAAAATAAATATGTGAGGAAGAGTATAGAAGATGAAATTCTTTTCCTAGAAAAAAAGCGGCAGGATGAATTTCTCTGAAGTTCTTTTCTGTTCCAGTCTCAACTCAGGCTTAAATCAAAACAAAACATAAAAAGCGTCTTCCCTTCAAGCTTAAAGAAAGGTCTCTACAGCAGCTTTTATCAATAATGAAATGATAAATCAAAAGTGATTTTGTTTTCTCCAAAACTCAAATGATTAAATATTAAATTGCTTTGAAGAGTATCTGAATGCTGATACTCATAGAATTTTACTAAGTGGTTTGTTTACATCTTATTTCAGATGGGTATTTAGGAAAAGTTTCCAACAGAGGCAGCAGTGAATAGTGAGTGACCAATATCGCAATTATCGAGACTATAACAAACTCTTTTAGTGTATTTGCTTCAGAAGCAGAGCGTGGGTAAGAAAACACAGAATGGTTCAGGATGAATTATCTGGGGGGGTGACTGTCCATCTTATAACTCACTTAAATTCCATCCCAACAGAACTTGGTGTTCTCTGGCCCTGGGTTACCTTCTGTGCTTTTCCCGATGCACAGTCGTTTTCAGCCAGGGTCAACATTTCATGACACATTTGTTCATGGTCTGTCTTTGTTATGACAGAGCCAATAGAGAAACAATGAAGTGTTTCCTGAGTAGTGTCTAAGTGAAGATTTAAGTCACTCATCTTGCACAAAAATTTTGTAAGTTGGGGCAAATCATAGCTAAGAACTTGGTATACCACGTGGTTGCTGTAGACATAACCCCTCTCTTTGTTACAGGGGATTGGAGTTGGGATGCACCCTGTACCCAGAAAATGGACCTCCCCTTTGCTGAGGGAATGAATCCTCGCTGCTTCATTGCAAGTTCAAAATGCTCAACAATCACAGAAATGCTGGCCACCTCACAGAGGGCTGGCCTGGAGAAGAATGTCAGAGCCCAAGGCTGGCAGAAGAGTGTCCCAAGCATGAGGGGATGGGCATCTGCAAATGGAAAGTCAGAGTTCAAGCAGGGAAGTAAGGCATCCAAGTAGGGTGTGGGCCTGTGCTGGTGCAGTGACAGCATTGGGGACTGGCTGCATGCAAGAGGATTGAGCATATTAGTAAATATCTTGTGTTAAAAAGAGCGAGTTTCTCAGTGTTGGAAAAGGGAACTGCAAATATGGAAAAGAAGAGACCGGAAAACGTACTGTGGCATTGAGTGGAAATTGAAGTTATTGGTGTCAATTTATTAACTTCAATATAGATAAACAGACTAGATGATTAGAGACATAGAATGGATGGATAGATAGGCAGGTAGAGAGATAAGATATAGAGAGATGGATGGATGGATTGATAGAGATAGATGGATGACAGATAGATACATAGATAGATAGATATAGAGATAGATGATTGATAGATAGATATGTGTATGTATGTACATATTACACTCATATATGTATATACACTCATATGTATAACTAGGGATAGTTCTGTCTACTGAAAGTGAAACCCCAATAGCCTTAAACTCACCAAATAAATCATGGCTTCTGACTTATGTTCTCCACGACAATAAACCAAACTTCCTTGCAGAAATGGCTAATTTTGAGGTTGTAACAGAAAGTGCAAGATGTGTGGGATGAGCCTAGAACATCTTGTCCCAGAAGACAGAAAAGTGCTCAAAGAATGATGAAAACATGTCACAGGGACACAGAAGCCAACTGGAAGGGCTCCCAGTGGCCAAAGAGAAGACAAATTGAGCATCAGAATGAAAAACGACAGTGGGGAATTTTGATCTATTAAATAAAATAGAAAACTCTGAGTTCATTTTCATGTAAATAAAATAATGATTAGAAATTGATGAGAAATGGGACATTTAAATAGGTTATAATTATATACAAATATTTATTAATTACAAAAGTTAAAGAAAGGAATTTTAGCCTGAAAACTGGAAGATACTACCTTGGCTAAGTGATCAAGGTAAACGTTATGAGTAATGGACCGATGTCAAAATCATGTTCCTCCTGATAGGATAGAGGGAATAGAACATCACTTCTGATATATTCCTATCAAGGATGTACACCGTGAGTCCAGCTACAAGTAAATACTAAAGAAACCCATGTTGCGGGACTTTCTACAAAATTAATCTTCTCCAACTTCACGAAGGTCAAGGAAAAGCTGAGGAGCTACTCTAGACTACAGGAAACTAAAGAGACACCACAGCTAAATCAACCTTGTGACCCTGAACGGCATCCTTTGCTGTCATGAGACAGACGATCCAACCTGAACATGGCCCGAGGCTCAAAAGGTGGTGATGCACCCACGCTAATTTCCTGATTCTAACAGTTACATGTGGGCCTGTTCTTGTTTTAAGGAAATGCAAACTGATGTATCTGGGGAGGACAGGGTATCGATTGTGTTGCCAACTTACTCTCAAGTGATTTGAGGAAAAGTTGCTCAGATTATATGTATAACTTTTCTATATATTTAGCATTGTTCTCAAAGTGCAAAAATAATTTATTTTACTGAAAAAGATGAGAACTACAAAAAAAATCTTCCAGTCATAAAATTCTGTGAGTCAACAGATCCTCAGAAAAGAAATTTCTAAAAGACACACTTCAGGAGAAAATAAAAACTATTTTCCAGGAATGCTCTGAGTTGCAGGAAGGAAATGTAAAAAAAAAAAAAAAAAAAAAAAATCCACTGGTAAGCATGTGACTAAATCTATACTCACACAGACTGTATAAAATGGTATAGAATGCATTTAATTTGGTGGTTAGAATAAAAGAAATTACAGCTAAAATTCTGGACAAAATTAACATATAAAGTAGAAGGAGTACAATTGGATTTAAGCTGCCTAAAGCCCTTGTAATGCACGAGAGGCTAGCCATATTAAATTTGCATCTCTTTAAGTATGTATGTTAAATTTTTTATAACTAACAGAAGTAGGAAAACCACCAGTGGGTCTTTTCCATTAACCTGGTGTTTATTAAACTGCTGCTCATAAATGAAATCCAAGAGTTCCATGAATATCTGAGTAATACAGATGGAATATATGTATGATTATATTTACACTTTTGAGTAAGAGTGTCCATTAATCATAAAAATTTTGATGAGGTGAGTGACAGCTGCCATAACTATGAATCATTAAACTAGACTAAATTCTATAAGAAAAGGGTCATTGTCAATTTTATTCCACCTCTCATACTGTTACCTATTCTTGAGAGCCTGATAGAACAAATGCATTCAAGGTATTAGGCATCTGTGATAACATTTACACATTTTTACTTGTTAAATTTGTTAGCTCATCTCTGATGATGAGGAAGTGACACGAGAGATTTTCACACAGTAGCCAGAATGGAGAATGTCCTTGTCACACAGCCCCTTGTCAGTCTGGGAGCAAGATCAAAGTCTGTTGAAGCAATACCTTTGCCTCTTTGGAACTTATCCCACCACTTCGATGGCTAACCTCGGACTCTTCCTATAGCAACTCTGTACCCCTGGCTTTTAGCTCCTTTCCTTAAGCCATTTTCATGGCATCTTGTTTGGATATTTGTGGCTGATTTTGTTCTATCCTTGTTTCTTTCTTTCGGCAACCTTTTTCTTACTGTTTTCCAGGAAGCCATGCTGTGTCTCCATAACTTTGCCACCAGCAGCACTGGAGCACTCGAGTTCTAATTGAGTTTCTGGGTCTGTCCCCATCCAAGTACTCACAGGCATGGCCCATTAGCTTGCTGAAAGTGCCTACTGTTTGGTCCTAGATTAGCTTTAATTGCCGTCTCTTACATGATATAACATGCAGATTACATTTGTTTTACAGTGAATAAAGGTCCCCTGTAAACACTGTATGGAAAAAAAAACAAATAATTTGTCCCAGAGTATTGTCCCTTTTATAATTTGCACTGAAAGGAATATTCAGAAACGTGAGGCATCCTAGCATTCAAGTGGGCTTAGTATTTTGACAACCCAGTGAGGGAAATGAAACACCGGCAGCTTTTAGTCACTCCATGAACCTTCAGCAGGAAAACATGAAAGTGTCAAGAAGCCCATTCCTCTTTCCCGTTTCTTTCTTGATGTATAAAAGTAAAGGATGAAAAGATGGATTCTACCTTCTCTGAAGTGTGTCCTTGTACCTCTCTTAAAACTGAATAGTCTAGGAACCATGAATACAAAACAGTACGAATTTACCTATGATGCATACTTCAGTCATCATGAGATCTCATCTGGCATCATTGTTGTTAGTATTACGAATTCATCCTATCCTTGTGTCCCCTTTTCTTTTTCTACTTATTTACTATCTGCACTTTTTTCCCCTTAGGCAACCAATCAAAAACTACACAAAACAGAGAAAACAAAAGCTCACTAGTTTTCGTTGTTCCCACTGGTAGTATATCGAAATCTCAGTGCCATGTTCACTGACAGCCATAACATGGCCTGATGCAAAGATCACCATTTACACACACCTTTCATATGATCTCCCATTTTCTTAGGTCTACTGATTCACTGCGTTGTTTTGCAACACTCGTCTCCTGCAGTTATTCTCATTTGATCTCATTCTCTGTTTTCTAAATTAATGTGACCTAAAAATCAAACAAATTGAATAGATAAATGGCTCAGTAAAATATTTTTTGTTAATGTCCTAAGAGTTTTTTGTTTGTTCTTTCACATCTGGTATTGGTAGTGATTATCCTCTCTTCCCTAGTTAAATTCATGGAACATGTTTTTAAGAAACTAATTCAAAATGTGTATTTGCCTGGATGAATTCTCATTGCTTTTCCCACATGGGTGTTTGCTGACATCATAGCAGTCCGTACTGTATGTTTGAACAGCCTGTTTGTACATGTGCACACTTCCTATGGTGACGGACTCACTACCTCTTGCGCTGCGAGGCCCTCTGAGGGTAAGGGAGGTCTCCAAGACAAAGACTTGAGTCGTGCAATTGCAAACATTACAAACATCTTTCATGCAATAAAACTGTAAGAAATAAGAAAGAAAAACACAAGGAACCTGAATAAATATGAGAAATATGAGGGAATCTGAGCATCTTTTCATATGAAACTAGAGAAATGAATATCAAAACAGCAGAGGCTTATTTTTCACACCTCAGATTGTGAAAATTAAAACATGACCACGTTGTCGCAGTGAAACTGAAACACACTCATACTGCTTGTTGGAATGCAAATTCGTACAACCTTTGAAAAGGAATTTGACAATATCTAACAAAACCACATATGTACTTACCTTTTAACGCTGCCTTCCCCTTCTAGGAATCTACCCTGAAATATTTAACAATTCAAAATACATGTCCACAAAGTTAACTATTGCACAATTGTTTTTAAGTGCAAAATAGTAGAAACAATATCAATACCTGTATGTTGAAGAAAAGAAAACTAAAATATAATGTATTCATGCAATGAAACACTATGCAGCTCTAAATAAATTACGATGATTCCTATGAACAAGTATGGAGTTATTTCCAGAACATGTTGTCACACACACACATACACACACAGATAAATCAGAAACTATTAAGGAAGTGGAAAAATGGGGAAGGAATGAAAACAGCGTAGAGAAAGGAGAGGGCAGTAGCATTTCTATGAAGATACATTTTTGAATGGTCCTGGATTACGTGAGTGTAGAGAAATACATATTTATATTGTAACTGTGGGCCTGGCAGAAACATTCTCACCAGAGATAGAGCCAGAGCCTATGCATATTAGAACTTTGAAAATTTCTGTTTCTTTGTTGTTGTTCGTTTGTTTTTCTCCCCATTGATTTGTTTCACCACGAATGACTAAGGATGTAAACTGTGAAGCAATGGCTCTCACTGGTGCTGTCCCAGAAAAGAAAAGCACCTTCCTTTCTGTTCCAAATAGTTTGCACTCTCCATTGAAGAGAAAGCCCTGGAGTGTGAGGCGGGGGCAGATCCACGCACTAAGAGAGGGAAGGCCTGTGATTGTATCAGTGCCTTGAGAGCAGCAGTAGCTGCCTTGTGGTGTCGGGGAAGGAGAGTTGTGAATACAGGGCAGGCCTGCTGAGAAGGCGTGCAAGCCCAGTGTGGGCCGGAAGATGCGAGCTCCGGAGACAGAGCTGAGACTAGGAAGCATCCTAGATGAAAGCCTGCCTCTGATGGCGCTCACAGCCGAACTTGCACAATTAGTGGAATGATTGTAATTTTTCATTGCTGCTCAGTGATAAAGGCCCAGAACCTCTGACAGAAGAAGAAGGAAAAAACCCAGGAACTAGGCAGCGTGACTGTCCGAGGGATCCGAGATCCAGGAAAGTATGGAGTGGTGAAGCTTTTGATGTGTACCTTCTTATGATTGAAAAGGGAAGGTTCTTGGAAAAATCCGCAGGGCCAGGGCTTTCCCCGTGTGATAGCAAGACAAAGTGGATTCACAGGTGTGGACAGTTGAGAGGGTTTTACCAGGCAAGTCAGCTGGAAACACTGAAAACGTGACTGGTTGTTGGGAGAGCTGGGAAGAGCTAGGATTTCCCCTACCTGCCCCGCTTTTCTGGCTGCTCATTCTTCAGGTGGCAGTCGGCCTCTTGGACGGGTTACGCACTGACTGGGCCTTTGAAGTCACGGCGTACTATCACCCTATTAATTTGCTCCAAAAAGCGACTCCATAGAACTGGGTGTTTGTTTCGTTCCGCCTGTTTTGAGGCTCAGGCTAGTGCTGGATGAAGCAGACTCTCCGCTCTGAGGCACTGAGGACAGGCACGGCTGCTGAGGGGCTGCAGTGAGAACAGCCATCGCGTGGAAGAGGCCAACCTGCAGCTGCCGGAAGAACACGCCTCTCCCAGCCCCAGCCGGGAGCCATAAGAAACAGGGTCATGTTCGAACTTTAATTTCCTCAGACACTCAACTCACAAGACTAAGATAATTCCACTTGGAACTTTAACTTTTTGTGTGTGTTTTTGAGGCGGAGTCTCGCTCTGCCGCCCGGGCTGGAGTGAAGTGGCGCCATCTCGGCTCACTGCAAGCTCCGCCCCCCGGGTTCCCGCCATTCTCCTGCCTCCGCCTCCCGAGTAGCTGGGACTACAGGTGCCGCCGCCGCGCCCGGCTAGTTTTTTGTATTTTTAGTAGAGACGGGGTTTCACCGTGTTAGCCAGGATGGTCTCCATCTTCTGACCTCGTGATCCGCCCGCCTCAGCCTCTCAAAGTGCTGGGATTACAGCCGTGAGCCACCGCGCCCAGCCCCAAATGAGATTTTTAAACACTTTTCTCATTTTGGCAACTTTTAAAATTTACTTTAGAAGTGTATTGAGCTGTTTCGCCTTTTTCATCTATTTAAATATTATTAACAGTGAGTGCAATGCGAGAATTCGCACAATTTGCTGACGAGGGAAGATGCCGGATTTCCCCAAAGTCTAATTGTAAATGCAGCACACATTTTATTTTCTAGCAGAACTGTGTATGTTGTACATTGAGCAATTCCTGTGTCCCACTGCTCCGTGGAACCCAGCAGTCAGTTTCCCAGCGCTTGGCTCCTGGAGCCTCTGGTTGGCTGCCTGTGCCTGAGCTCCAGGGTGGATGTCTAGGCGCTTAGAGAACATCTCCACTGCCTGCGTTTCCCTGGGACCTGCCATGAACAAACCAGTCCTTATCCCACAGAAAAACGGGGGTCGACGTTTTCTTTCCTTGAATCTCAGGAAGAGGGCGAGGGGCAAGCGAACACGACGGGGTGGACTTCTCAGCCGTTTTCCAGGTGCAGATATTAAGAAACTGCAGCTTTCAGGGTTTGCCTCCTGCAACATCCTCTGGGTGACCAGAGCCACTGTGGAAGATATCCTGCCCTGAGACCACCACGCTGAGAAGCTCCATGGACTCTCTGCTGTACTCTCAGCTGAGCCCAGCCTTCCTGCTGCTCGGACCACAATGCCTGACATGGCAGTGAAGCCGCACTCCACCGTGTAGACGCTCCTTCCATCTACCCTGGGAAGACCACGCCCTGGCATGTGGAACAGAAAAATCACTGTGATGAACTGTGTGAATTCCTGTAAGACATCACAAAACGGGTGTTAGTTTAAGCTGGTAAATTTTGAGAAAGTTTGCTTTGTAGCAGTAAGTACCTGGAACACTTACCTATCATTACGTGTTCCAAAGTTTCTGTGCTTTTCAGAGGATGAAGCATAATATCGGTAATAACAGGAGGAAAACAAGTTTATACATCAACTCATTATATTCAGTGCAAAATACTATCACTAGTTTATGAATAGAGGTGTTAGTTAAATAATTTATAATGAAGAATCGATTTCCATTACCTTTTGATTGTTTCATTGTCCAGATATTGTTCATGCAGTTTTTATTGTTTAGATGAGCTAATTTGGATCATTAAAAATAAACCGATTATTCTAAGTACAAATTAGAGTGTTTATCACAGAAGGAGCTTGTATCACTTTCTGCAACAGAACGAGAATGTTTTGGATGCTATATTCATGAATTTCCAAAATTAAGAAAGGAGAATTATTCATTTCTAAAAACGTATTTTCTAAACTTAATTTTTAAAATTCTTTTAGAGACAGGATATCTGTGCGTTGCCCATGATGGAGTGCATGGCGTGACCACAGCTCACTGCAGCCCCTAACTCCTGGGCTCAAGGATCCTCCCACCTCAGCCTCCCAAAATGCTGGAATTACAGGTGTGTGCCGCTGCATCTGAGCATCTGATATTTTCTTTATAGAGATCTACATTCAAAACGAATGGGGTGGACAGAAAAATAAAGGGCCAAAAGATGTCCACATCATAATGCCTGAAAACTGCGGATGCATTAATTTATCCAGCAAAGGAGGATTAAGGTTGCCAATGCCATTCACTGATGAGCTGACCATAAAATAGGGATGGTATCTTGGATTATCCAAGTGGCACCAAGGAAATCATCACAAGCCTTTAAAAGTGGAAGAGCAAGTCAGAATAGGAGGTTGGAGTGACGCAATGTGAGAAAGACTCAACCAGCTATAACTGGCTTTGAAGATGGGAAGAGACCAGGACCTCCATATGCTGAAAAATTTGAGGAACTGATTCTCTTCTAGAGCTCCTAGAATTGAACACAGACCTGCTGCCATCTTGATTTTAGCCCAGTGAGTCCCATGTCAGATTTTTAACCTCTAGCATCATAGAATCATAAGTTGGTGTTGTTTTAAGCCACACAATTTGTGGTAGTTTTGTTCCAGCAGCAATCTAAAACCATATAATGATTTGTCACTCTGAGTGTTTTATTTTCCTTTACACTAAAAGGCATAGTCTTTCCTTTGACAACCATAAAACCTGCCTGATTTTAATCTTTCTCCTTGATTTATTTGTAAAGTAAAATAGAATTGTATTATGAAAATGCTGATGAAATTCTCCTCAAATTCAGTATTTTGAGGAAATTATTTAGTCTTAAGAATATTTCAACTCTGATTTACCTTATTCTCTCACTGTTCTTCAGCAGACCTGCTTTGAAGTTCCTTGGACTGAAAGTTAAATGTGTAAAGTAGATCAGTTCCCATCAGTCATTACTAATGAACATTTCTTATAAGCCCAAGCCCCCAGAAAAATAATGGCTTAAGAAATCTACAGCTTACATTGGGAAGACAGAATTATCATAAATGAAACTGTTAGGAAACATGTAGACTAAAAATATAATGTGAGGGAAAGAGTAACTTTGAATCCTCATTAAAATTAAAGAGTAACTTCAGAAATCCTCATTAAAAATATTGTACTTGAGGGACCTCAATGATGGCTAAGAATGCAGTTGATATACAAGTAAATAATTGGTGTCGTTTGTTAAGAACTCTTGAAAACTTTGCCAAGCTAAGAACTGAATTACAAAAATCACAACCCTCCAAACTCTACCCATTGACATTTTGCTGTAGAGCTTTCCTTAAACTTTTAAGTATTAATTTTTCAGTGCAAATCTATTTTAAAATGAGATGAAGTATACATAAACTTTTGACATACGTGGAAGGGAAGATATCCAACCTCTAGTACAACTCACTTCTGGAATAAACTCTCCAGGTGTCTTTAAACTCTAGTATCCTTAGGTCAGTTACTGTGGCCAGGTATCAAATTATCGTTATAACTTAGTGATACAACACAGTTGTCTCTTTCTTGTTAATTTTAAATACTTTTTCTGTTGCTCATAGATTCTATGGGTCAGGAATTTGATCAGAGTATAGTGAAGATAACCTAATTCTCTTCCACAAATCCTGGGGCTTCAACTCAAAGATAAAAATTCCAGAGTCTGGAACCGTCTACAGGCTTGCCCACTACACTGGATGGAGCCTCTAGCCTCTCAGATTCTCTCCACTGGGCCTCTCCAGAGGGCTACCTAGGGAGCTAGTTCAAGCTTTCTTATAATTTCGATACTGGGATTGACAGGACAGGGACTACAAACCCTAGCAGTGGGAAGAATGTTAAGTCAGAGTAGAAGAAAAACACATGTAGGAGATGGATCTGTCCACTCTGTTGTGTGTGTATGTCTCTCTCTCTCTGTCTCTCTGTGTGTGTGTCTGTGTTATTCTCCAACTATGCAAACCATAATCCACTAAGAAACCAAGGAGGCTGACTTTCAGCCCCCTGGTGATGAAATAAACATAACCTTACATGAAAGGTATTAAGGATTTCACATATAGATCACTTCGATTTTTTAATTGACTGGCTTGGATTTCTTTTCAGCTCAGGAAAGCCATGACACCTACAGAAAAAGTTCTTGGACCTAAAACATTGTTGGCATTTTCACAGATTTATCTCTAGGATAAAAACTCCACGCTGTGGTAACAAATTACATTTCTCATTTTTATTTTTACTTTTATGTTATTTATTTATTTATTTATTTTTGAGACGGAGTCTCACTCTGTCGCCCAGGTTGGAGTATAGTGGCGTGATCTCAGCTCACTGTAACCTTTGCCTCCCAGGCTCAAGCAATTCTCCTGCCTCAGCCTCCTGAGTAGCTGGAGATTACATGCATGTGCCACCATGCCTAGCTAATTTTTGTATTTTTAGTAGAGACGGGGTTTCATCATATTGGCCAGGCTGGTATTGAACTCCTGACCTCAAGTGATCTGCCCACCTCGGACTCCCAAAGTGCTGGGATCACAGGTGTGAGCCACCGCGTCCGGCCACACATTACATTTCTAATGGAAGGCTGTGTCAGTGTGAATACATTGTCACCTTACAGTGGATCACTCTGCTATCACCAAGAGTGAGAAATCAGAAAGCCTTCTTGAGTCTTCCAGTTATATCAATAGCTTTGTTCATCATAAAATAGCATTGTACGAACATTAAATTTGAGGGATCCGAAATACCAGAGCGGACTGACATTTTGCTCATATTGTGAAAAGCAGCACTAGAGAAACCAGGCTATTAATGGGCTTTTGGGCATTTCCAAAGGGACAGGACAGAGGTTTTGTGAACAAAGAGGTAATGCCCACCATTAAAATGTACTTTGAGAAAGTTACCAAAATCTATTTCATTGAGAACTGACTAAATTCCATCTGATTTTCATCTGTTTCAGTGAAAGGCAGAATTATTACAAAGCAAAAGATAAGAGTAATTTTGACCTCACAGAATATCCCAGTTATTTAACCTGAGTTTTTACAGACCTGTTCTGATGTGGCTTTTCTTAGCATGAAAGGAAGGCCATTTGTAAAGAAAAAGGAAGAAGTAAGTCACTGAATTCTGTAATGAGGCCAGACAGCAACACTAATTCCAAAGAGACAGAGACTTTCACCACCCCATGGCTAGGTGGAAATTGACAAGAAATTATAAAAAATATTATTCATATTTTAATAACTTCCTGCTTCAGAAACATTTGTAAAGAATCAGGAGTTGGCCAGGCACAGTGGCTCATGCCTGTAATCCCGGAACTTTGGGAGGCCAAGGCAGAAGGATCACCTGAGGTCAGGAGTTCAAGGCCAGCCTGGCCAACATAGTGAAACCCCATCTCTACTAAAAATACAAAATGAAGTCAGGCATGCTGGTGCACATCTGTAATCCGAGCTACTCGGGAGGCTGAGGCAGGAGAATCGCTTGAACCCGGGAGGCAGAGGTTGCAGTGAGCCAAGATGGCACCACTGCACTCCAGCCTGGGCTACAGAGCGAGACTCTGTCTCAAAAACAACAAAAAAGAATCAGGAGTCAGAAGATAAGGCTCACTTTGGTTGTATTTTACCCCTCTCATAGGTAAACCTCTGGTCCATTTTAAAATTTGCTTCTCTGCTTTCACTTCTGATAACAGCACTTCAAATTTGTATATTGAGTAGACCGAACAAGTTGCTTTCTGTCTCACCTGATTGGTATGAAGTTGAAGAACGAAGCTTGAGAAAGAAAACCTAACTCGGGCAAGTCTTTCTTTGCAGTAAGGGGCAAAACTCAGACTTGGACACTGGGCTTCTGGATTGGAGCCATAGTAGTCTTGCTGCACCATTACCCTCAGAGGCCTGTGTCAACACCAGCACCCTGTCAACTCACACGAGCCTGAGGAACAGGGTCGTGCTGGTGCCATGGAGGATGCAGAGACACAGAATGAGGGCTTCACCTTGAAGGAGGATTGAGACAACGGAAGGTTACAGAACTAATTAATTAATCCATTGAATAATTACTGACAATCTACTGTGTGTCAGGAAATATTCTAGACTCCAGGATACAAGAAAGACTAGGTCCCTCATGTCATCTGCAGAGACCGAAGACAAAACACAGTGGCAGATGATGTCATCACTGCGTTAGTAAGATGGGCTCAGATTCTGACCAGCCTCCTGCGGCTGAGAGTGGGAGACTGGGAGGCTGTTCCTCAGGAAAAAACTAACCTGACAATAAGCCAGTGACAGGAGGAGAAAGCAGAGGGCAGGGAGCCTTGGGGAGGATGGGAGAAGTGGGGGCTTTTAGAAGGGATGGGATTTCCAGGAAGTTTTGAAGAAAGCGTTCGATTTGCTTAATTGGAGGGGGTTAGGAAAGCTGTAACAAACAATACAACCTCCCTCTGAAGTGTGGGCGCTTTCTCTGGCTACAGCGTGTTGTAGAGAATGCTTCTTTAGAGACAGAGACGTGGCAAGCATGGAATAGAGGATGTCTTTGTTTAGAAACAGAGAATTTATTTCATGACTGGGAAGAAAATTACGTCATTCCAGAACAACTGGAGGAGGTCACAATCAAAATGGTAACTCGTGGGACAGATGATTCCTTTTTTAACCACCATGCCCCTCTCTTGAGATGAATAGAACCATAGTTGGTGGGACGAACTTGAAGTTTTACTTGGGCCAACATTTTAAAGTTGTATGGTCTTCCTCTAAAATTTACCATCTTATCATTTTTAGAAAATTATGATCATGCCATTGCCATTCATCTATGCTATGACAAATTACAGCTCTTCACATTAACAGTGTGCAATTCAGTTTATCACTGAGTCGCTTGCACCTAATGTACATGAAATTGATATTTTTTCTCAATTTGTAGAAAAAGGACACTGGCCTTGAAGTTGTAAACTCTGAGTTCAAACCTCGGTTCTACAATTCGTTATGTATCAAAGCCTATCTAATGCCAGGTTTCTCATACTGGAAATGGGTCTAGTGATGTCTGTCTGGCCTGTCTACTGAGGCTGTTGTAAACATAAAACATGTGAAAATACTTTAGAAACAGCAAAGGTCTATAAAGATCTATAAAGCCAAAGCTTTCTAACATCTAACCATTACCATATTAAAATCTTATTTATTCTTTTGAGTATTATTTCTAGATGCTTTTAGAGCTATCAGGAAATAACCAGCCTGAAACCACATAGGATAAAAAGAAGACAAAATCATAGTGATGTTTAAGAGAAAAAGTTACTCATAACTTTTAAGTAGATATAAGAGGCCTTGAAAACATTAATATACACAAATGTCATGTTTCTAAGTACTTACAACAAGCTTGACTAATTGGCATAAATATTAACCACGACTTTAAAAACATTAATGTAGAACTCTTCGCTTTCTTCCGCTTTGCTTCTCTGCAGTGGATTACAAGTGTAAATGGAGGAAATGCTAAAGCCTACATGTCGGGCCTTCGTGTCACGATTGGTATCTTTTGGATGCTAAATGGGTTGTCTTGTTTCAAACTATGAAAGCATTGAATGCCCATCTGTGTTTTTGTAGCTATGAATACACACTTTTATTAGTATAGTTAACTACCACGTTATAAAAATCTAAAATGTGGGATTGGCCACTGTACAGTCTCTCTAAAGAAAAAAAAACTGAGTAATAATCATATTATATATATTTATAATATAATCACAATAATAACAAAAATCATAGAATCAGTGCCCTACCATTGCGTTCAAAGGAATGTAAAGGTTTTGGAAAAGGTGGCACAGAATTACTAAGTTATCATTATTTGGTTGAAAGTCGACCCAAAGTTAGAGAAGTTAAAAATGATCCCACAGCCCTCAGGCAAATCAACAACGGAGTCATGAAGAAATCAGAGTGGTAGGAAAGGTGGGACACTGGGCTCCTTGGCCCTCCCTCCCATCACCACTGAGACGTCCCAGCCTTCCTACGAAGCTAGCAAGAAAAACACACTCAGGAATTCTTCCAAGGAGACAAATATCGACGATGGAGTTCTTGGAAATCAAATGGCATTGTTCCTTGCTTAATGCTTTCTCAACAATGTGATTTCAATAAACATATTTGCTGAATTAACTACCTTTTTTTTATTTTTAGTGATTTTTTAAAAGTACATTTTTGGGCAACAGGATACCTGAAAATGGATATATATGAAAAGCCAATAAAACCACCCACCATCACACAATTTCCTACTAGGAAGAGACTGAAGAATATTCAGTTTCCTTCTAGTCTTTTATAGATAGATAGATACATGGCTTTGAAACATTGGGTTAATCCTATATATGCATCTCATATTTTCCTTAATATTTAATTGTCAACATTCATTTTGCAAATAATTTTAATGTCAGCTATAATTCAGTAAGAAAATTAAAATTATGATAAATTAAGTATTTCTTGATGGTTAACTCTTTGGGAGTGAACACTGTGATGAATATCTATACATCTGTATCTATATTGATCTATACTGGTCTGTATTTCTTTCTTTCTGTTTTGTATTAGTGCTCTAATTGGCACTACTGGAAAATTTTTACACATCAAAACAGGCAATTAGATGTTGTCTTTCCTTTCTTATGATATCACATCTCTAAAAAATAGTTGTTACCCATAAGCAAGCATTCTAAGTTGGTGATAAAATGTGTATCATCTTCTACTTTCTTGAAATAAAATCATTTACTTTTACTTTTAAAAATAAGTATATAAGATTTTCTTCTTTCTACATATATTTAATTTTCTAGTTATCTCTGATTTCTCTTAAAGGCTGATAAAATTGGGTTTTTACCTAATTTCAATTCTAATTGAAATTAGAAATTCCAGTTTTCTTCCCTGTGTGTCACAATTTCACTCAACAATGACTTGAAACAATGCAATTGTTTCTAATACGTTAGTTTTCACATGATGAGATCTATTGGCTGAATAGAACAGCTTTCATTTTTGTTAGCGTCTTTTAAGATGGGCATCTTTTTTTTTTTTCTTTTAAGTTCTGGGATACACATGCAGAACGTGCAGGTTTGTTACATAGGTATACATGTGCCATGGTGGTTTGCTGCATCTAAGATAGGCATTCTCTATATGGAATGAGCTGATTAGTAGAAACACTGTTCTTTGATAAAACTGTACCTGTGATTTACTTTTCTTAGGGGAGCCTCACAAATACGAAGTTTTTATTGCCAAGCAGCAAATACCATATTTTTTAATCACTGGTGATGTTTAGTAAAACATGTCTCTACAATTTAAACCAGAGAAACTGAAAACAACTGAGGGCAGAATTACATTGTTTCTGTTGAAAACCAGATTTCAGCCTCCATCCCTGCTGAGGACAAAGGGCCCAAGTCCTTCATACTTGTCTCTCCCTTCTCATCCTACCGTGCCTGTTTTCATTAAACACTTTACATTGTCGAGGTTTGTGCCATTTTCTTTCTCCTTATTTCCCTGCAGCCCTTTGCTTTTCTTCCCTGGGAAAGTGGGGAGCATCTTCACTGCAGGGCACGCACCTGGCTCCTGCATCCCACAGCCCCCGATGCTGGCTCCTTTCCCGTCGGCTTGGGTTTCACGAGTGAGAAGTGTTGTTCTCGGGATGAGCCCGAGGGTCCTGGCTGCTGAACACCTAGATACTTGAACTCCTTCTTGACTTGTGGAATATTCACGTTCCCAATGGCCTCAGTTCAGAGCCCATGGAACCTGCATTCTGAGATCCAACGACCTCACATCCTCCCTCTGCAGGTCTCTTGCTTCTGAATAAATATCCCAGGGATACTTCGTTTATCCCAGATATTCAATAATAGAAACCAGGATAGGTCTTGGTGTCTCTCCCTGTATCAGACTTTCCTGGAATAGACTGAACTGAAAAAGAAAGACTTTCGAATCTAATGATAGTTTTGACCATTTTAATCTACTGGAAGTAGATTATTCTAAGCAAAATTAAAATGTTTGGATATTGTGTTTTTACTAAAAATGATGTATTTTAATTCAATAATGGTCCACAGGAAACAAAATGTGTTTTTTTAATGAAAGAATACTATGTACTTATAATTAATATTCTGTTTTTCCCAATAATTCAAAAAATGTATGTCACCGTCATAAAATTAACCAAGGTATATAACTATCTTCCATTTGGTAAATAGTTAACCACAAGCAATGCACATGGTTTAATATTTAGGGTTGAGTTTTCAGTATATTCCAAGAGTTAATGACACTATCTTTAGATGAAAGAGAATCAAGATTTTTTCTAGAAAGCTAGAATTCTAATTGTGATAAAAGGTTATTAACAAGTCTAAAAGACCAGAGGCTAATCAGTTGTTTTAAACAATCAAACCAGGGTAAATGATATCTTGCTTTCCTAAAATTTTCTTACAATTTCCTTTTCAGTTAGCTTGATTTGACATTTATTCCATCCTTTATAAAAGCCAGTCCAAAAGAACAATGGAATTTTTATGGTACAGAAAACAACCCTTTCAAGTGACTTCAGTATTTGAATCAGAGGAACAACATTGCTTCACCGTGATTACCCAAAATGTAATGCTTTTCCACTCTAGAAACATAGTTTTAATTTTTGGAATGGTTTAAGGTTAACCCGAGAGATGTGTGGTTGATCTTAACGCTATTTGACGGTGTGTGATCAGTCTTTGGACACTTTTCTGCAGAGAGAAGTGTCTTTCTCTCACTTTTTTATAGTATATGAAACTTAAAAGATTTTGTTGGGTAGAGAAAACCTTTGATTTACTTTAAAGTATGATTATTTTATGTATGTTAAGAAGCAACATCTAATATTAAAGATGACAATTGGTATAGAAACGTAGGTTTCATTCAATTAAGGCAGAAGTGATCTTTGTTAACATGAAAAAGATTTTGACTATGAGTAATATTGGTTGATATTTTGGAAGTTAGTGACAGAGAAAGATCTGTTTTTGGGCTGATGAATCTTTCTAACAAATCTTGCACAGGACCGGGATTGGGCACCACCCTCCTGACTTGCAAACTGACAGTTCTTTTATGTTATTCATTTGAGCCGTCTTTCTACACCCCTCTCTACATTAGCATAAAGTCCCACTGCACAAAACAGGATCATTTCCAAACCCACATTCCAACAACTCTAAAGATTAGGACTCTAGCCTTCTACTCAAGCTCAGAATGTCAGATGGGCTTTTTCTTGCTCTACTACTCTTGCTTCTCCTGCAACTTTCTGTAGCACATTTAGATCAGCTCCTGGCTTACAGAGTAATGTGTGTTGTGAAGCATAACTCTGGGAAAAGTTACTCTACTAGAAGCCAAGAGATCTCGTTTCTAGGCCCAGTAAACGCAATGACCACCGGTGGCTTGGCAATCACCGCGCCTTTCTGAGTTGTTTGGTTTGCAACTGCAATGGGAAGATTTTACATTAGAATTAGCTCATCTCTGGATTCCTTTTAACTTAAAAAATGTGAACTTCTTGCATCTTGAATTTTAGAAGACTTTGTCTCTAGAATATAAAACACAAGATTCCTGCTATTTCACACCTTTCACATCTTCTTCGTAGCTTGGGATGATCATGAGAACATCATGCCTTTTGCGTTCTGTAACACGGTAAGAACACACAAAGTTATCACAGCAGAGCACACATCGTGTGGGCATGCAGGGTGAAGAGGAGGCAGCTTTGGTCCAAGTCTGGACTTTCTGTGTAATTTTGGGCAACTCCTCCATCCTCCGTTTGTTTCAGCTGTAGTGATGATAACACACGTCATAGGGTTGTTGAGAGGATTCAAAGAAACCATTGGTTAAGGCATTGTTAGAGGGTGCAGTTAATGTGTATATTTGAATTGATTGTTTCCTTTGCTGTGTGGCATTGACCTCAAAAGATTCCACACAGCAAAGAAAACAATCAACAACATAAAGAGGCAATCTAGAGAAGAGGAGAAAAGAGCTGCAAGCTATTCAGCTGACAAGGGATTATTAACCAGAATACATAAGGAACTCAATTTGATAGCAGAAAAACAAATAATCTGATTAAAAAGTGGGCAAAATATCTGAACAGGCATTTCTCAAAAGAGGACATACAAATGGCCAACTGATATCTAAACAAGATGCTCAGCATCACTAATCATCAGAGAAATGCAAATCAAAACCACAGTGAGATACCATTTCACTCCAGTTAAAATGGCCTTTATTAAAAAGATAAACAATAATGGAGGCTGGTGAGAATGTGGAGAAAGGAGAATCCTCATACACTGTTGGTGGTAATGTAAATTAGTATAGCCACTATAGAGAGCTGTACAAATGGTCCTCCTAAAACTAAAAATAGAACTCCCATAGGATCCACTAATCTCACAGTTGGGTATATATACAAAGGAAATCGGTGTATCTAAGAGATAGTGTCGGCTGTTGAAGCCCACTGATGCTCATTGTTTATACAAAAGAAACCAGTATATCTAAGAGACACTGTTGACTGTTGAAGCCCATGGATGGTGACTGGTTTTAAATTCTTGCCCAAAAATTCCAACAGTTGATTTTTCCTGGTGTCAGCTTTAGTTGTTTGTGGTTTCTCTCTCAGATCGGCGTATTCCTGGCTCTTGACATAGTGATTTTCCACGGCACCGGGACATTCAGGTCATTGTCTTAGGAGATCCCTCATCCTCTTTAAACACCCCGTTGGAACAGGCGGCTGCCCTGCCCTGGGCTGGCTTGTGGTCCTGGCTGCGTTCTGAGCTGCAGCTCCAGGCTGGTTTGGTTTTCAGAGCCATGCAGGGTTATTCTGAGCATCTCTGTTCTCCAGATGCCTTGGACTCCTGCTCTGTCCCTGCTGGGGCCACCCCTGGGACTCAGCCACCACCCTGAGCCCTAGTGTCACTGGTCCTGGGTTCCCCATGGCCTTTGTGGTGGGGGAGGGTCCCTGTGTGGGTAACCAGTCCTGGCTCCAGTGGGCAGTGCTGGCCGCCTTCCGGGCCCCTTGGATGCATGGGTGCCCGTAGTGGAGTGGGCATCGGGCTCCCCACCAGGTCTCTGCAGGGCCCCTTCCCACCCTTCAGCTGGAAGGAACAGGCTTTATTTCCTATGTCATTTTGTCTGAGCAGTTGAAAGCTGAAGCTCCTTTCAGTGCCAGGTGGAAAGGACACACGACAGAAAGGAAACCCAGGAACTCCCAGCATCCTCATCCCTCCTCTCGAGGTCACGGCTGTCTTCTTTCCCACCTCTCAGAGCCTTTCTTGCCATCCTGTGCCCTAACGTCAGAGGGACTGAGCTGTACTTACAGGAGAGGGCAGGGTATGGGGAGTCTACCCCTGCTGGTCCAGAAACTGCCTACAGCTTATTTATTTCTGTATTAAAAATGTCGAGTAACATCAAAGCAAAACTCAGACAAGTATAACTGATGATGCGATGATGCCACTGCATTGAATAATATTGATCTGCCTGTAATCCCAGCACTTTGGGAGGCCGAGACGGGCGGATCACAAGGTCAGGAGATCGAGACCATCCTGGCGAACACAGTGAAACCCTGTCTCTACTAAAATACAAAAAACTAGCCGGGCGAGGTGGCGGGCGCCTGCAGTCCCAGCTACTTGGGAGGCTGAGGCAGGAGAATGGCGGGAACCCGGGAGCGAGCTTGCAAGTGAGCTGAGATGCTGGCCACTGCACTCCACCTGGAGCGACAGAGCAAGCTCCGCCTCAAAAAAAAAAAAAAAATTAGAAATAATTAATAATATTGATCGTTTTTTTCTGTAATTTTATTGCGTATTTTTTTCCTGTATAGAGGTTCATAGATGAAGGTCTGGAAAGTGGAGAGAAAGCCGGGAGTCCAGATGGAAGATGAAGGTCTACCCTCACCATCCTCGTGTCCCCAGCACCTGACAGGTAGGGAGCACAGGAGCTGAACATTTGCAGAAGTTGTTCTAAATCTCTGAAATGTGCACCATCTCAGGACCAGCACCATCTCTTATCAAATCATAGAATCAGGAGAACAGTTATCTTTTTAGTCTTCCTTCTCATATTAAATGCAGCTTCTTTTCCTACAAGTATTATCTCAGGTACTTAAAGTGCACAGAAAACTTAGAATGTGCAGATTATTACTTTCATTTCCCAGATGAGAAAATAGAGGCCCTGGGAGTACTTTGCTTAAAACTCATCTAGAACTTGGTAGAGCCAGAATTTGAACTGGGATCTTCTGATTCCAATCCTAGCGTGGCTTTGTTAGAGTTTAGGCTTGTTTAAAGGTCCATCATCCTGCAAAACCCTCATAACAAGTTGTGGGATCCAATAAATTGATGATTACCACTAACTTCTGTCTGTCCCACAGGTAGAGGGAAAATACCATTGTTACTATAAAGACCTGACAACCTACTTTCATGAAAAATCACTACAAGGCTCTTAAGAGTCAACTTTCTGAGAATGATGGTTTCCAGCTGCATCCATGTCCCTACAAAGGACACAAACTCATCCTTTTTTAAGGCTGCATAGTATTCCATGGTGTACATGTGCTACATTTTCTTAATCCAGTCTGTCACTGATGGATATCTCAGCAAACTATCGCAAGAACAGAAAACCAGACACCGCATGTTCTCACTCATAGGTGGGAATTGAACAATGAGATCACTTGGACACAGGAAGGGGAACATCACACACTGGGGCCTATTGTGGGGGGGGGGGTGAGGAATAGCATTAGGAGATATACCTAATGTAAATGATGAGTTAATGGGTGCAGCACATCAACATGGCACATGTATGTAACAAACCTGCACGTAGTGCACATGTACCCTAGAACTTAAAGTATAATAATAAAAAAAAGTCAACTTCCTCACCTCATCAGGCCTTAATTAACTGAACAAATATGCAATTACGGGAAAAGAAAGGGAGGGAAGAAGGAAGCTATGTGGAGTGAAGTCATTTCTGAGCATAAACCTTGCATGAGACTCAAGTGGGAAGGCTGGTTGAAAACTCAGATTCCTGGGCCCTAGCCCTGAAAGCCTGCTGCAGGTAACCTGGATTCGCACCTCAGAATGCATTCTCATGATATAGTCCAGGTTGTTAGGGCAATGGGCAGTCCAGATACGACAGTTCCAGGATCTTTAGGATTCAAGAGGTAAGCAGGTCTGTATCCGGGATGCAATTCACCGAAAGTTAAGGTTGAAATTGAAATGTTAAAATGCCACTAAAATGTCTGACAAAAATTAGTTTTCAATTTCTTATGTGCATGCCAGGCATACTACACTCTGAACACTACAGGTAAAATTAATGCATTGGTAACAGGCAGACAAGCAGAAGATAGGAGGGTCACTTGCTCTTTACCTTTTTGCTCAAAACCAATTTTCTTCAGGTTGCAAAGTGAAGTTGCACCAGGTCTAAATTAACTTTATCTGTGGAGTCTGACTGCAACATGAAGACTGGCGAGGATTGTCAACTGAAGCCACTTAGGTCCCAGCCGAAAACGGAAGGGAGCAAAATCAATCAAGCACCACCAGTCTTTCATTTCTCAAGAAACAGAACAAGTGCCAGCAAACGCTGCGGGAAAAAAAAAAAAAAATCCATCGCAAATTGGGGCTGGCTGGCTTCTGGCAACTCTCTTTCCAAGTGTTGTTCCATCTGCCTTCTACGCAACTCTCAAACCTTTGTCTTCTGGTTTCTCTCTCTGAGCTGATAAAACGGATGGACAGCCAGTGATCCCAACTCCATTCTCAATTCACCGTAAGCATTTTCTGAAACACTGTTGCCCAAAAGGTCCTTCTTAACAGTGACTTTATTGCACACTCTCATGCTCAAACCCTTCTGGGCTGCTGCAGGTGGGAAGCAGACCCAGGGCGGCCTGTCTATGAGCTGAGTGTGCCACGCTACCATTCACACCTGTGATGTACAAGATAGGCCGGCATTTAATGAAAATTGTCTGCTCATACATTCCTGGTGAATAATCCAAACTACAACTTTTTGGAAACAGTACAATATGCATTTCTTTAAATAAATGAGGGATTCATGTAGTTCACTCATATGCTGTACTCAACAGCCAACTACTAGGAAATCAATCCTGTGTCTAGTATCTCAGTTCAGGAGATCATCAGGTTGCTATTAGAAGTAGGATTATATGAAAAATTCTAAATTTTATTGTGAAGTAACAAAAGATGCATAAAGAGCAGATCTATTTTGGTAGCTTTGGCGTTAAGCTATGGTCAACACACACACACATGCAGTATTGTGTATGCAAGAAACGGCTTTGCCATCAATGCTCCCAAGAAACTTGTAAGACAGTGGTTGCTTCTTTGGGGAACTTGAAATTACGTGTACAAGAGAAGTTTATTTGTAGTTATATTTTCACTGCCTGCAAGTTTGTGTATTAATTTTATAAATATTCTTTTAGTTAACATCCTATTTATAGAAGATGTTAATTGTAACAATGTTATAACAATATTACATTCTAATTATAACATAATATGATATAATAATATAAAAATAGAATATACTGTGAGAAGACAAATGTACATAAAAGTGCAATTAAATTAGATTTTTGTATGTTAGTGCACTCATAATAATCATTTAGTAACTCCATTTACTAAGTCTATTTTTTAAAATATTTAACATATTTCATTTTAGAAACCAATACTATCCATGTATAATTAACACAAAGGATACAAAGTTTTAGACATGAGAAGTAAGTTCAAGGGAACTATGGTATATCATGATGACTACTGTTTAAAACAATGTATTGGATAGTAGAAAGTTGCTGAGAGTAGATTTTACATGTTTTCATCTCACCAAAAAAATCATATGTATGTGAGGTGCCACATGTGGTGAAATAGCTTGATTTAGCCATTTTACAATGTATACATATATCAAAGCATCATTTTGTACACCATAAGTATATACAATTTTTACTTGTTAATTAAAAATATGATTAAAATAAAACTCAAGACCAAAAAAGTTTGAGGCACTTCATGTATGTATAGTGTTAATAATAATTTCTGAAAATTACAAAAACTCCCAAACTCGGCCATAAAATTAAGAAATGAAATGTGATAGTTTAATAATAATTTTGTATATTTTGTTCTTTTACTTAGGAAAAAATCTAATAAGAAAGTTTCTTATTTTTTCATGTTGAATAGAAAAATATAGATTCAAATATGTTTATTTTCAATGTTGTTTTGAATATAATTAAATACTTTTACTTAATTTATGCTTTTTTGAAAATGCTAGAGGCCGGATGCAGTGGCTTACACCTGTAATCCCAACACTTTCAGAGGCCGAGGCAGGTGGATCACGAGGTCAGGAGATCAAGATCATCCTAGCTAATTTGGTGAAACCCCATCTCTACTAAAAATACAAAAAATTAGCCACGTGTGGTGGCATGCACCTGTAGTCCCAGCTATTTGGGAGGCTGAGGGAGGAGAATCGCTTGAACCCAGGGGGTGGAAGCTGCAGTGAGCCGAGATTATGCCACTGCACTCCAGCTTGGGCAACAAAGCGAGACTCTATCTCAAAAAAAAAAAAAATGCTAGCAAAAACAGAAATGAAAATATAATTTATATTCATAGGCAGCGAAACAGCATGGAAAATTTTTCAAATCTCAGGTTGAAAATGAAACAAGCCAAAGTATATTATGAAAATAAATGTCAATGAGACACACATTTCTATTTTAAAAGGTCTCATTTTCTCAGTTTGACTTTTTAAAACTAACCTAGGAATAAAAGTGGTAAACATTGTAGAGAAGCTCTAAGATGTAGCAATGATAAACATCATAGGAGATGATGGATAAGCTGAGAAGCACGTGGTGTTACTGAGGGTGCAGTGTGGAAAATAGGTCGATTCTTGCCAGAGTTACTAGTTGAGAAACCACATTCCAGTTCCATTGAAGATTCTTATGAGATTTTAAAAAAATAATTCTACAGTTCACTTTAAAGTTACATGAGCATCAGTAATCACCGAAGCAGAAAAAGATTAAGAAGAAGGGTCTGCTTTGCCAACACTAACTGTAGTTTAAAGCTTCAAATTTACACTGCTGCTAGTCCAAAAGTAGGTAGATTAGTGAAACAGAACAGAAAGCTAAGAAACAGATTGTAATTTTTAAAATATATATAACTTCAGTAAATGGCAAAGGTGACATTTCAAATTAATGAGAAAAGGGTTCATAATTCAATGTTATTTCAGAATAATGTATTATTTAATACCTCTCTCCCTATTTTACATTAGATACCAAAATAAAATGTATTAGCAACTAGATGTAAAAGTATGAAACTATGAAAATATAAAATATATAACAATATTACAGCCTCTGAGTGAAGTGCATTTTGTTATTGGTATGAGAAATAAAATGAACAAAAAAAGGAAACTATTCAATGATTTTCCTAAGTTACAAACTATGTTTTATTTCCCTTTACTATGCATAATTTATCTCTAAGGAAAAAGGTAAGAAAAAATGGTGAATTCGGAGTAATGCTTACTGTCTGGGAAAATTTCTTAATAATTTTACAATTATTACCTTGCCCTGAGGTAAGCAGAAGTGTAGAAAAGTGAGTTAGCTTTTAAATTTCAAATATTATGGAAAAAAAGAATGAAGAATCACATTAGCTAGACAGCAAAACAACAGCAATCATGTGAAAAATTATTTGAATACCAAACTTTCCTTAAAATGCATTAGTTGAGCAGAAATTATTATGCTCAGCAATTACAAATAACTTGAATGAGTTTTAGAAGTAAAATAAATCAACATGGAGCCTTTCAATGTTTCCTGGAATGGTCTCCTGAAGATGGGTCGGGGATCCACAGTGCCTGGGAGAACTCAGAAAGGATGGAGCCCTGGTCTGAGGGGGAAGCTCGGACGGCTGCACACCCACTGGAGAGGCGACCCTGAGACATTGCCCCAAACCTCGAGTTTTCATCCATAGTCAGGGAGTCATCTCAGAGGGATCAGGCATGTGAGAGCTGGTCCAGCCACTTCCATGCAGCAGGTATGCCTGGACGGGCCTCACCTTCCCCTGGAGGAGGCCTGGCCTGGGACAGCTGGGCAGAGTGAATGGAGTTGGAGCAATGCAGGCTCCACAGCCTCCTGCGCCTCCTTCTTTTCCCAGGACACCAATAAACCTATTTTCCTTCTTCTTAATATTGTGTGTTAAGTGCTTAAGTCAATCCTGCCACAAGGCGAAACAAGAAAGATCTAGATAAGCCTTTCTGCTTTAATTCAAGGTAATAGTAGAGTCATCAAAGAGAAATCAATAGCAACAGGGTGCTCAAGAAATGGGGATTTTTACAGATTCTAAGCAGTGTGAAGTTGTGAGTGAAGACAAACCCGGAGGCTTGGCACAAGGCTACAGGACAGAGAGTGCAACAAAGATTTGATTGTAAAGAAGCTAAAGGTCAAGTTTCCTCCAGCTGCACACTCAGACCAGAGAGGCATGCTCTGGTTTCACATTGAAGACACAAGGATTCCAATGAAAGATGAAAAATTCAGCCAGTTAAGGGGCATTTTCCTTAGGCACTACTGAAAATGTATTCATTTGGAAAACACAATTCTAGATTTTTCAGACATTCAGGATCGTGAAGACAGGAATAACTATCACAAGACATTTCAATATGTGAGTTTTCGATATTCTTACCAATCATATGCAATTCAAAATTAGAAAGAAGCTCATGGAAGTAGGTTGTAATCTAAGAATTTGTCAGGGAATGCCAAGATTTTTATAAACGCAGCTATTTAGGTTCATGCTTTGTGCACATGGGCATACCTTCATGGTTTGGTCAAACTATTGTTTATCAACAAGGAGTCTCAAATTGAGAAGAGGGAGGCAAACATCAACACCGTCTGTAAACACCAGAAGTCGTCACCGAAAGCAAAGCTTCTGTTGCAGCTAATGTCAGATCTCTGCAGTGTTAATTGGATATGGAGCTATAACTTAATAACTAAGACAGGCTTTCAGCACGGATTCCATGGCAACAAAGTCATACCTAGAAACCAGGCTTCACTTCCTTAGTGATAAGTGAATCAAAATATGTTTTATTTTTACGGCATGGTCAGTTTAGTAGAGAAATCACATTGCTTTTACAAGGGAAAAGGAATGATATCTGAGGGGGAAGCTCTAATGTATAATCTGCTTTCATACTAACACAATTAGAAGTGTACACGGTTCGCCTGCTGGGGTTATCAAATAGGCAGGGGCTCTTGCTAGGATCAGTTGCACGAACACATTTAGACATCACCATTTACAGCATTTCTGCCACGAAAGTATGTGGAAATTCAATACAGTAATACTACTTGCCTGTTCTTAGCATTACGACAAACACCTAATGCTTGTGAGGCTTAAAACCTAAACGACGGGTTGATGGGTGCAGCGAACCACCATGGCTCATGTATACCTATGTAGCAAACCTGCATGTTCAGCAAATGTATCCCAGAACTCAAAGGAAAAGAAAAAAATGATAATATGCACATTCTTATTTCTCATTCTCTGAAGCCTATTAAAACGCCTACCTAAATTTCAAAAAGCCTCAACAGTAAAGAAGGAAAAAGAAAAAATGGATTCAATGCAAACTTTTATTCTAAGCAAAATATTTCTCTTTTCTAAGGTCATCTCAGAGTTCGTTTAGAAAGTGTCCTTTCACTTAAGATAAACTTGTACATTTTTGTTCTTTTTTGGAGCTAAGATGTATCTTATTTAATCTCTTCACCTCGGGATGTGATATTTATTTAGAGGGCCTTTCTAAATGTTGATACAGCTCACAAAGTTAAACTTACTTTGAGATTCTCAATAGCTTTTAAGAGTAAAAGGGGATCCAGAAACCAAAAAGCTTGAGAAACACTGCCATCGGTCATCACCTGATTTCACAGCATGGGGCTTCCGGCCTTAAAGAATGAGATACAGTATCCCATCCCAAAGCATTTTCTGCCATTAGAGGAAAAAGTTCTTCCCTCCAGCCCCGGAATAGGAAATTGCTCCAGGCCAGACTGATGCTCATTTGGAAACCCCTAATTTGCACGTACATTTAACAATAATAACGTCAGCATCAGTCTTTCCCAGCCTCTCCTTTTCTTCAGTATCTGATTCCTGCTACTAATTAACTCTGCCTTTTGAGATAAGCGAGTTTGCCAAAATATTCCATTTGGTCTTGATTTCTTCTTAATTTTAAGTTCCTTCAACTTTAAATAATAAAATAAAAGAATAGATGCACCACATTGTATTAATAAAGGAGGCTGCCAGCTCTTTACACGGCCCTCAAATCCAGGGTTCTGCGAGGGCCAGGCTGAGCGTTTCATTGCATTCCATTCTCAGTTCCACGAGATTGATCGACGTAAACATCTCAGGGGCACCTGTAGGTTCACTATACCAGATGCTGAGGATAACGGTATCAATGGTTAACATTTATTAACATTATTGTGCCACGAGTCATTCATAGCCCGGCTTATTGAAGCCACATGGCAATTTAGAGGGTAAATCCTCTTATTATCTCCATTTACAGATCAGAAAACTGGGGCTTGCAGTGGTTTATTAATGTATCCAATGATATAAAGTCTGCTTGCAATTCAGCCTCTCAGATGCCTAAGCTCTTAACCACAGTATTCTCCTGCCCTAAAATAATGCTAATGATAACAATGATAGTCATAGAAAGTTGAATTCGTTTCTGCCCGGGAGAGGCTCCCATCACCTAGAAGGGAGAGAGAAAATAATGCAAACTAGAAAATGCTACTGTAAAGCTTTCCTCTATGCATTTCATAAAGATTTGATGAATGCTTGAATAAATTAAGGATCTTGTTAAAAAGTTATCAAAGTATGGCAAACAGTTTAACTGGTTCAACCCAGACGACTTGGAGAGGGCTGTAACCATGGTGACATGCAAACCAAACCTCAATTCTTACGAGTTTACTTCAGAAAAACGTGGGGACTTTCCAGGGAGCAGAAGGAAACGAGAGCCCAGGAATGGTTTTATCCTGAACAAAGCTCTAAGGTGGTGAAAAGTCTGAAAAAAGGTAAGGAAAACTGTACCCAGGAGCCCAGTGGGCACCCATTGGGGCAGGAGACCGGGCTGGCGCGCAGGTTATGATCGACGGGGAAGAGCCGGGTGGCCGTCCGAGGATGCCCTTGACTTTCTCTAGGCAGGAAGAAGCCAGGGCAGGAGAGCCACGAAGAGACCTGACTCGGTGTTTCAGAAGCTCCAGTAAGGGTGGGCAAGGCCGATGTGTGAAAGAGAGCTGAGCAAGCGGAGCATGTAGCGGGCTGTGTGGGGGTCCTGCTGGTCCCTTCATGCTCAGAGTGAAGGACGAGGACGCTTGGTTTCCATCGCTATTCTGAGTCTGTGGTAGCTGCGAAGATTCCTCCAATTTGTCTCAGGTATGAGGGTTGACCCTGATCTCCGGATGGACCTTAAGGACGTTAAGCTCTGGATGCAGAGGGAGGGTGGACGCATGCACACGTGCACACACACACAGACACATGCACAGATGCACACGCACAGACACATGAACACGTGCACACACACAGACACGTGCACACATGCACACATGCACAGACACATGAACATGTGCATGTGCACACACACATGCACACTTGCACACGTGCACACTAACAGACACGTGCCCACGTGCACAGACACATGCACATGTGCACACACATGCACACATGCAGACATGCACACATGCACACGTACAGACACATACACACATGCACACACACACATGCACACACACATGCACAAGTGCAGAGACACATTCACAGATGCACACACACAGAGACACATGCCCACGTGCACACAGAGGCACACACACACGCACACAGAGACACATGCTTACGTCCACACACGCATTCACAGATGCACACACACATGCACACTCAGATGCACACGTGCACACAGACACATGTACATGTGCACACACAGACACATGCACACATGCACACACACAGACACAACCGTGCATATACAGATGTCTGTTTCCACAAGAAGGAGGCTGTGTCTGGGCTATGGCCTTTAGTGTATTCTGCTTTTCAATGAAGTTTCATTTCTTGTTACCACTTCTGTCTAAGCCAGTGTATTAGTCCATTTTCATGCTGCTGATAAAGACATACCTGAGACTGGGAAGAAAAAGAGGTTTAACTGAACTTACAGCTCCACACGGTTGGGGAGGCCACAGAATCATGGCGGGAGGCGAAAAGCACTTCTTACATGGCAGCCGCAAGACAGAATGAAGAAGAAGCAACAGCGGAAAGCCCTGATAAACCCATGAGATCTCGTGAAACGTATTCACTATCATGAGAATAGCACGGGAAAGACTGGTTCCCGTAAATCAATAATTTCCCCCGGGTCCCTCCCACAACAGGTGGGAACTCTGGGACATACAATTCAAGCTGCAATTTGAATGGGGACATAGCCAAACCATATCAGTCAGCAATCTGGATTTACCAAGGGCTGTGATCTCTTTCCTGAACTACGATTCTCACACTGTTGACCCAACACTGGGAACCATTCTATTCCATCTGCAGTACAGATTCATGGCTCCAGACAAGGGCAACTCCTGTTACTGCTGGGTAGTCCGAGTGTGGATCCAGGGAATTGCTGGAAATTCCACATCACTAACTGTATTTCCAGTAGCCAACAACATAAAAATAAAATGGCAATTTGAAAACAGAATAAGGCATCTTGGGCCTAACACAGTCTCCTGAATCTGAATTTGCATCTTGGTAAACCCTGTGGCAATGCAGAGACCCAGCCAGGTACTGCTTTTACAAGTAAAGAATACTATGAAAACCTACAGTGCTGTGCACTGGGATTGCTTTTCTTGTGTTTTTCAATACTTTCCTATTTCCCACAAAGTATTTCAGAACTGATAATAATTGTCGAATGCCTTCCCAAATCTAGGGCCAACCTCCTTTTCCATCCCTGCCTCTCATTCTATGCTTCTTGGTGACATTTTTGGGTCAGATGGGACTACCGGCTCTCTCTTGAAATACGGTGGTAATGTCTCTCTGCATTAACTTACTAAAGTTTTTTGTTTGTTTGTTTTATTTCACAGCTTTATTGCAGTATAATTGGTACACAAAAACCCTGCACATCTTTAATGCATATGATTTGATGGATTTGGGCATAGCTTACACCCATGAAACCATCACCATATCGAGGTGATGAACATACCCATTTCATCCAAAAGTTTCTTTGTGTCTCTGTGTATTTTTTATTTTTTTGGTAAGGGAAGACAAAGACAAGGCCAAGAATAGCACCAGGGTAGAGCTCATGTAAAATGAGATTTACCTTTCAAGTGCACAATGCAGTATTTACACTTTCAAGTGTGCAATGCAGCATTTTCAAGTGTACATCAGTGCAGTATTGTTCACTACAGGCACGGTGTTGTACTGCCGATGTCTAGAGCTATCCACCCTGCACAACTGAAACTCTACCCACTGAACAGCAACCCCTCCCCCCTCGCCCTAGTAATCACAATTTTACTTTCTGCTTCCATATGTTTGACTATTTTAGAGACCTCATGTAAGTGAAATCACGCAGTATTCATCTTTCTGTGGCTGGCTTCTTTCTGTTAACATAATGTCCTCAAGTGCATCCATGTTGTTGCACGTGGCAGGATCTCCTTCTTGGTTAAGGATGGATAATATCCCACTATAGGAATACACCACATTTTCCTTATCCATTCCTCTAATGATAGGTGTTTGCGTTGTTTCCATATCTTGGCTATTGAGAATAATAGTGCAATGAACATGGGAGTGAAGATATCTTTTGGACATACACATTTCACTTCTCTTGGATTTTATATTGAAAAATGGAATTGCTGAATCATGTTGAATCAATCTATTTTGATTTTTTCATGAACCTCCATACTGCTCTCCACAATGGCTGCACTAATTTACAATACTATTAACAACATACAAGGTTTCTAATTTTTCTGCAATATCATCAACACTTCTCTTTTTTAAGTAATAGCTATTCTCACAGGTATGACATAATATCTCATTATGGTTTTGAGTTGCATTTCCCTGATCATTAGTGATGTTAGGCATTTTCTCATAGACCCTGTTGGTCTATTGTATGTCTTCCTTGAAAAAAAAAGTTACTCAGACTTTAATTCATTTTTAAAATCATATTATTAGACTATTATTGTTTTACTACTGAGTTGTAGGAGCTTTTTTGTACATAGTTTGGATGCAAGCCTTTCATCAGCTGAGGCTGACGATGATTTGCAAATAGTTTTCCCCAATCCATAGGCTGCCAATCAACAAGATGAAAAGTTGACCTATGGGTTCTGTTGATTGCTTCCCTTGCTGTGCAGAGCTTTTTAGCTTGATGTAGTACGACTTGTCTCTTCCTGCTTTTATTGCCTGTGCTTTTGATATTCTAGTGAAGAAATCATTGCCAAGACCAATATCAAGAAGGTATTCCCTTATGTTTTCTTTCAGGAGCTCAATGGTTTCAGGTCTTACATTTAAGATTTTGACCCAGTTTGAGTTGATTTTTGTGTACGGTATAAGATAAGGCTTCAATTTTATTATTTTTTTTTGCATGTAGATATCCAGCTTTTCTAATACCATTGTTGAAGAGACAGTTCTTTCCCCAATGTGTGCTCTTGAGAAGTTGTCTAATATCAGTTAACCATGTGGTTTGAATTTATTTCTAGGCTCTCTCTTCTGTTTAATTTATCTATATGTGTATTTATGCCATTGCCAGACCTTTTTCAATTACTGTTGGTTTGTAATATATTTTGAAATGAAGAAGTGTGATGGCTCCAGTTTTCAGAAAGATGTGATGTTCATGTATTGGAAGAGTTAACAATATTGTTAAAATGTCCATGCTACCCAAAGTGACCCGCAGATTCAGTGCAGTCCCCATCACAACCCCAGTGACATTTTTTACATAAATAGAAAAAAATCAATCCTAAAATTCATATGGAACCACTGAAGCTTTTTCTATACCTGATATACCCCTAGCCAGTCTCTCTGTCTAGCCAACTCTTACTCATTCCTCACTCACACCCATTAACTATTTTATTAACGCATTGACTATATTAAAATCCAGAGTTTTTTGTTTCTGAATTGGTCCCTTCTTTATGATTTTGCTCATACAATGTCGCAATACATTAAATGTATTTTAAAAGAAAATAGTTTATAAATCTTATGAATTGTAACGTGATCCTCAAGGCATAGACCACACAGTGCTAGAAGCCCAGTAGGTGATGAGCAAGTATCTGTTAAGTGAGAAGGCAACCCAGTGGATGAAAGTCCCTGAGTGATTGGTCACTTCAGGTGTTGACTAGTTCCTCTCACCACCTCCAGCCCCATGGCTCAGCCTGGTGGTCCAAGAACTCTCCTTTCTTGACTACAACTCTGCTTCCAGCAGTGCCCTTCTCTCCTGAGGCTGACTCTAAAATGGTCAGCTATAAGCTTTTTGAGAACAGAAGCCATAAGTCAAATTTTTCTTTACAATATTTGAAAATTGGCCTTGCACAGCACAAGTTCCAAATACAAGACTACTGACTGATTGAAAAACGTGTGCTATGAGTTGCTATGGCTCAAACTGATGAACAAAACCTGAAGTCCTTTCAGAAGAAAAGTTCCCTGAAAAGAACGTAGGAGGTTCTCATCGCCTCGCTCAACACCACTGTGCTTAACCTCTTCACAAAGAGGAAGAAAGCCTTCCCTTCTGGCTCATCAGTTTCTCTTACTCATCTCGTCATTTGGCCACTTTTTAGAATAAAAGATCACAGTGATATGACACTATGTTCACTGTCAGGGCAGTCACTAAAGATGACTGTCTTAAATTTAGAGTTTCTGTGTCAGAATCTTGACTCACTTTTCCCACACAACAAAGGGGGAAGCAGCAATCACTTGCTCAGGGCTGGAATAGAATGAATGGCTTGGTGGTCATGGGCGTCTGTTCCTCACAACCAGCCTCTTCCTTTACATGACATGGATGGCATCAACGTGCAGGCTGCCCAGAAGAAGGGTGACACCTGTCACCGTGGAGACCAAGCGCAGCTAACCATGCTGCTGGCTCCAACCTCTTCTCAGTGGCGGTGGGAACTGGATTTTGAGGATGGGGTTTCACAACTAACGGCATAAACCAATCGCTTCCAGAATCGCTTCCAGAAGTGCTCTGAGATGCTAGGAAACATCTCAGAATCTGTTGTGCTGAACTTAAATTTTAAGTAATTCTGAAGAGCATTAGCACCTTTGAAAACCAAGTTTGGTCAGGCAAGAGATCCACACTGGTTCAAAGCCAAGTGCATTTTGTCTTCTGGGTGCAAAGGAGCGTTGCTTGTACATCCTGGGGAGGGGAGATTCCAAGGTGGAAATGTTGGATTTCATTCCTAGCTGCAGAACTTTATTGCTGCAGGGCTTTTGACAATTCATTTACCTTCTCCATGCTTTGACTTTCTCTGTATTTCTATCAAAGGTGTGCTAACTCAGGATGGAGTTCAGCTGGATATAGAATCAGAGGATAATTAAGTGTGAGAGAAAACTGCAAATCCATCATATATTTTTTAAATCCGGGTGTCAGTTAACTTTTTCTGCAAATAGAGCTTTTTACTGCGATTGTTGTCACCAGTTGTTGGAGGGTGCAGGAGGGAAGTATTGTGGTGTGAGTGACAGGGCAGTTATCTTTGGATGCAGAGCTGGGACAAGGATAATCCCCTTCGTCCCCACACAGGCCAACTGCTCCTGTTTTGTTAACCAACAAATGGAAATTCCGCCCTCTTGAAGAAATGATTTCAGGAGGAATATACACCTTACTTTGCAAATAATCACAGAAATTAGTGGAAAATCTGTGTCTGATATTTGTGAGAGAAGGCTGTGCACAAGTAACCACCCAGCAGGAGGTGCAGGAACTCACAAGTTGTTAGAACAACTGGACCTCCTGTTTCAGAGATGGTTCGATCAGGCAGGTGTAAAAGGAAGGATGGACGGATTCTAGCAACCCTGAGTTAGTGCGGGTAATAAATGACCAGATTAAAAGGAGCTATTGTAAATAAATCAGAGAGATAGATAGTCATCAAGAGGTTATTTGTTTCTGTGGGATGAGTTGTCAGAGTCACTAAGTTTTTGGTGGAGAAAGACATGTTAATATTTATGCTAATCTTGGAATGAGTGAGCTGACTGTCTGTAGCAGCAGCTAGCCCAGAAGTGGGTCTGTGTGTAAAGCCGGTGGTAGGTGAGCTGGGGAGGGAGCCCCTAGCAGTCAGCACTCACCCCTGGGAGCCCCACTCGGAGTCTATGCAAATCCCTAGAAGAGGCATCCCATTTCAGTAGCCAAAGCTCACCACCAGAATTATCAATCTTATTAAGGTTTTCTTTCATTGACTTATGCTAATTAAAATAAACGTAAGACAAACATTAAAAATGTGTTGTACAAAGACGGCCTCATTTTTAATACAGAAACTTCCTATAACACAGATCACCCTAAGACTAGCAACGGTAACCAAAATGTGCATTGTTTTAAGTAAGCACCATGGACACAGCAAATATTTATGCAACTTCTGCGTATTCAGAACACAAAAGAGTCATTTTGTTCCAAATAACCTCACTGAAAAACTTCATAAACGACATTATAATTGCTCTCTTCAGGTGATTTTACTTTTACATTGGTGTCATCTTGTCCTAGAATCTGCCCATGGGATGTACCACATAATACAAGGAGAAGGTTACAGAAAGGCAAAGCCGCTGTAGGCTGCCTGGCTTTTAAGCTATGAGAGATTTCCCAATATATGATTTAGTTATGACTGTGTTATAACTCAAATCATGTGATATCGAGGAGTGATGCAATTGCTTAAAACACTGTGAAATTATTTTACTGAGCCTAACGATAACAATGTCAACAGAAACAGACAATAACAATTTCAGTTGAAACTTTACAAATTTTATGTAAATTAAATGACTGCCTTTTAAATTCACTAAGCTAGATCATTTAATTATTTCTATATGAATGATACTTAAAAATTAGTTCAGAAAAACATTGTGTCGACAGTTTTTTGTGTTAATTAATATTAATACATAAAGCATTGAGATAGGGATTATTTTGAAAATGAATGCAGTCTAGGTTTAAATGCTTTATGTGTGTGAGTGGGTGTGATAGTGTGGTTGTGTGTGAGAATATGGTTGTGTGTGATTGTGTAGTTGTGTGAATGTATGGTTGTGTAATTGTGTAGTTGTATGTGCATATGTGAGCATGTGGTTGTATGTTTGATTGTGCAGTTGTGAGTTTGAATATATGATTGTGTGTGATTGCATAGTTGTATGTGCATGTGTGAGTATATGGTCATGTGTGAGTGTGTATGATTGTGTAATTGTGTAAGTGTAGAATTGTATGTGTGATTGGGTAGTCCTATGTGCATGTGTGAGCATGTTATTGTGTGTATGTGATTGTGTTGTGTGTAACTGTGTATTTGAGTGAGTACATGGCTGTAATTATGTAGTCATATGGACGTGTGAGAGCATGTGACCGCGTATGAATGTGTGTGACTGCATTTGTGAGTTTGAGTATATGGTTGTGTGTGTGTGTAGTTATGGGTGCATGTGTGAGCATGTGGTTGTGTGTGTGAGTATAGGGTTGCGTGTGTGATTATGTAGTTGAATGTGCATGTGACAGCATGTGACCGTGTATGACTGTGTGTGATTGCAGTTGTGAGTTTGAGTATATGGTTGTGTGTGTGCAGTTATGCATGCATGTGTGAGCATGTGGTTGTGTGTGTGTAGTTTTGTGTGACTGTGTAGTCATACGTATATGTGTGAGCGTGTGGTTGTGCATGTGTGTAGTTGTGTGCGTGAGTACAGGGTTATGTGTGTGACTGTGTAGTCATATGTGCATGTGTGAGCATGTGGTTGTGTATGTGTGTTTGTGAGGATAGGGTTGAGTGTGTGATTGTGTAGTCATCTATGTGTGTGTGTGCCTGTGGCTGTGCATATGTGAATGTGTAGTTATGTGAGTATAGGGTTGTGTGTGATTGTGTAGTTATGTGTGCATGTGTTAGTGTGTGGTTGTCAAGAGTGTGTGTCTGAGCTACTGTGTGTACAGGAGAGGAGAATGGGGAGGGAGTACACACTGCCCATTATTAAATGTTCATGTTCTGCCAATTCCAAGTCTATGCAGCCGGGCGCTTACTTGAGAAGCTTCTCTGAACCATGCAGACATCCAACAGAGATTCTTTACAAAGATTTTCATCCCTCTTTAATTCGATCATTAGGACCAAGATGAAAGGAGCCCAGGCCAGGCGTGGGGGACAGTGCGATGTCCCCGCGTCCTCCTGGCCCGAGCAGAGCTTGGCTTGGCACCAGGCTCCCCGGGTCGGCGCCTCCAAAGTGCGGCCAGCGCTTCCCTCTCAAGCATGAATTATTCACGCGTCATTTCAGAAGCGCGAGCTAGACTTCAATTTTAAACACAGGAGTTAAATTTCCTTTGGGAGTCTTTTGATCTCACAATAATAAAAGACATGAAGAGGGAAAGTGGATTTGCTTCTGACGTAACAGTTAAGGAATCTATGAATATATGTGATATGGACCTGGCAAGCCTGAGGCTGTCTTCAGTCCGATGTGTTGGAAAGGAAGACGCCCCCTTTTTGTGCTAACTCATCTGCCTCGGTGAGCCCTTCTTCCCACTATGGAAAAGAAAATGCATCTTGTCTCTTCAAAGCGTTCCGGTTGCGTTGGGTTAATGGTCTCTTTCCAGTAAATATTCATTTACATTCTGGAAGGGTCCTTGAGGCCCTCACTCAGCTCCGAGCCTTGTGGCTCCCCACTCGCCCTGCCCACCTTCCCTCTGGTCACTCACTGCGAAGAATTTAAGGACCGTCTAAGAGCCCACTCTGCAGAGCGGAACCCCTGCAGGGCTGCCCGGGCCCTGCTCGCATGAACCTGGCTCTCTCAGCAGGGACAGCACCTGGGGATGGGACCTGGCATGGCAGCTCTTCCCAGCACCGTGTCCCCTGCACCACTTCACAGCTTTGGTGGGATGCGCCAGCGGACCCCTGTGCTCAGCTCCCCGGCCACACACTCTCAGGTTGCAGGACTCGGGCAGACCCGTGGAGCTCAGTTCCCACAAGGAACGAGCGCCTCTGCTCTGCCCTGCAGCCTCTGGGTAGGACCTTCCAGCTGTGCCTCGGTGCACCCCGTCTCCAGGTCCTGCCCGTTGAAGACCAGCCCCTGATGGAAGCACACGTGCAGTCCGAGGTCCAAACGCGCACAAATGCGACACACCTCAAGAAATGGACATTTCTAGCCCCGAAAGATTCCACGTCTCCTCCTGTCTTCTCTCCCACGTTTCTCACTGGGAAGTCGTGCCATGTATGTGCCTGTGGGAGGGTCTCTTTGTGAACATAGAAAAGCCACCGCAGACGGTGTATAATCATTTGGTGTCAATTCTTTCATGCATCAACACGTTTTGCGATTCATTAGTATTGTTTTACAGAGTTGCAATTCTTTCATTTATATTACTGTATAGTTTTCTCTAAATGAATCATTATTCTACTTTTTTGTTTTACGATTTGTTTGTTTTTAGACAGGGCCTTGTTTTGTCACCAGGGCTGGAGAGAAGTGGCATGATCTTGGCTCACTGCAATCTCCACTTCCCAGGCTCAAGTGATCCTGCCACCTCAGCCTCCTGGGACTACAGGTGCATGCCACTATGCTCAGCTAATTTTTTTAAAATTTATTTTTATTATTTTATTTTATTTTATTTTGAGACAGAGCTTGCTCTGCAGCCCAGGCGGGAGTGCAGTGGCATGACCTCTGCTCACTGCAAGCTCCATCTCCTGGGTTCACACCATTCTCCTGCCTCAGCCTCCCGAGTATCTGGGACTACAGGCGCCGCCACCACACCCAGCTAATTTTTTGTATTTTTCGCAGAGATGGCGTTTCACTGTGTTTGTTATCCAGGATGGTCTCAATCACCTGACCTCGTGATCTGCCGGCCTCGGCCTCCCAAAATGCTGGGATTACAGGCATGAGCCACTGTGCCCGGCCAGCTAATTTTTTAAAACGTTTTTTGTAGAGACAAGGTCTCACTATATTTTTCAGACTCATCTATTTCACTCTTGATGGCCAATGGGTTGGTTTACACCCTGGGGTTATTTCGAACAGTGCTGCTGTGAGTGGGTTTTGAGTGTCTCCTGGTGCATGTGTGTACGCATTTCTGCAGCATTTCACATTTTTGGTGCTATTGTAAATGAGGCATATTTTAAAATGCTTACTTTTAAATCATTGTTCTCAGTAATGCCACATGTTAATTTGTATCCAGCAACCTTGCAAAACTCACATTTTATAATATTTTATATAAAGATTTATTTTATTTTTCTAAGTATATAATCTTATATGAAAATGACGAGTGTTTTTCCCTTGCTGACTTTTTTTCTTTTTTCCATATTACACTGGCCTGATTCCCCATAAAAGGTGGAATGGAATTGTTGAGAACAGCTCACCTTGTTTCTATTCTCAGAGAGAAAACTTCTGCACTTACCTTTTGGAGTCAGTTCTCTCTTAGTGGCCGAATTCTCTCCTCACCTTGCCGCTGTAAGCACTCGAGGACGCTTCTCTGTGGTTCCTTCTTTGCAGGGCGGTCATACTTCCCTTTCTCTATGATGCACCCGAGGAACACTTCCTGATCAAAAAAATGTGAAATTATGGGTGGTTTCTTTATTAAAGGAAAATCACCTGTGCTGAGAAACTGCTACAACAAATACTGATCAGAGAATAAAGGGATGACTACAAAGATGATTGATAGAATTAATACTTTCTTAAATGTTAGGACTTGGTTTGAACCTTAAAAAGGAAAGGTTGAGACCTGGTTTCAGGAAGTTTCATCCAATATCATGACTTTTCATGAATCACACTTGGGATTGGTTGAGAGCCTTGAGACTTCGGTAAAGGTGTACTTACCTGTGAAAGGTTTTCCTTGAGGACAGTATGGCAATGTGGCCGCAGGCTACTCACCTGTCTCAGGTTAGGGTTCTGCCTTTCTCCAGCCTTGGTGGGGGACATGGAGGTGTCAGCAGATCTGGGGTTCTGGGTAATCCTGGCTTCTTGGGTCGTTCCTAGGTCCCAGGGCAGGACTCGCCACTGGCTCTCTTTATGAAGATGGTGATGGCCCCTGTCAGAGAGGAGAGGAGGATGGGTTTGCAGAAGCAAGAGGTTAAAGGAAGGCACAGTAAACCAAGCAGGCGCAGGCAGCACAACGCTTCATGGCCATGTGGCTTGGAAGGCTGGGCAGAGGGCTGGGTCAGGTGGAGAGTACTGAAAGCAAAAGCGAAAGGTAGGGTTTAGAACAGCTGTAACGAGATGGTGGAGGGTTTGCAGGTCAGGATAAGGCGTCTGAAAGTTGTTCCATGAGGAATATTCATCGACGCTGTGGGGAGCAGAGAGGAAACTCATGTAAAGCAGATTTTGAGAAAGTGAATGGGATTACAACGTATAAATTTGATGAGTGGAATAAAAACACTATGGGCAGAAATAGGTTTAATAATCTCAGTTTCAAGGAATGACGAATTGAACTAGAATGGTTTGGAAGATACATGGCAATGAATGCAAAACACGTTTTCTAAGTAAATCCAAGATGATGTGATGGCTGTTGGGAAAGAAGGAAGGATCTTTGGTGTTTCCCACATTTTGAGGCTTGGAGATAGGGTGTTCTTGGCAAGCAAGAGGTGTAAAGGGGAAAAAAATCTATTTGGATTTCAAGAATTAGGCAAGCATGGTATGTCCAAGTGGGAGTATTTAATAGGTAGTGAGAGAACAGCAGGAGAATCTGAATGGAAGTATTGATTCAGGATTCGGGTATAGATTATTGGAACTATAAGAGCTGATATAATCACCAAGAAAAGAGATCTGCAAAGAAGTTTAACAAACTGAGTTCTGTGGCACATTTAGATTATAGCAGAGGAAATGGAACCAACCAGAAGACAAAGAGTAAACGTCAGAAAAGGAAATTAGAAAGATAATATTCAAACAGTGTGGAATCACAGTAGCTAAGGAAAGAGAATTTCAGACAGTGTTAAATGCTTCAGAGAAGTCCAGGAAACAGTGAATGGCTGAACTGGACCAGGACAAATTCATCATCACTGCCGTGAGAAAGAGGCACCACTCTCAATAGGAATGGGTCAGCAGAATGAGAAGAGACAGACAGATGGACAGATGGATAGACAGGCAGACAGATGTTTTTATTATTCATTTAATTTTTTTTTAATTTTTTTTTTTTTTTTTTTTTGAGATG
>NW_016841755.1:3559588-3564509 GCF_001698545.2 Rhinopithecus bieti | reverse complement strand
TTTTTTTGAGATGGAGTCTCTCTGTTGCCCAGGCTGGAGTGCAGTGGTACAATCTCGGGTCACTGCAACCTCCACCTTCCAGGTTCAAGTGATTCTCCTGCCTCAGCCTCCCAAGTAGCTAGGATTACAGGCACCCGCCACCACATCCAGCTAATTTTTATGTTTTTCGTAGAGACGGGGTTTCACCATGTTGTCCAGGCTGGTCTCAAACTCCTGACCTCAGGTGATCTGCCTGCCTCAGCCTCCCAAAGTGCCGGGATTACAGGCATGAGCCACCACTCCCGGCCTCATATATTTTTATATATAGGCTTTCATATAAGAAACTTTCATATAAGAGACTTTCATATATGTTTATATGTGGGCTTTCGTATAAGCTTCTTTTGATAAACCCTAACAGAATTTTTTTCAGCTTTTATTTTAGGTTCGGTGGTATGAGGGCAGGTTTTCTTCTTTGTTTGGAAATTAAGTATATGTTTACTAGTTTATATGATTTAATTTTATTTTTATTATACTTTAAGTTCTAGAGTACATGTGCACAATGTGCAGGTTTGTTACATAGGTATACATGTGCCATGTTTGTTTGCTGCACCCATCAACTCATCATTTACATTAGGTATTTCTCCTAATGCTATCCCTCCCCCAGCCTCCCACCCCACCTCAGTTCCTGGTATGTGATATTCCCTGCCCTGTGTCCATGTGTTCCCATTGTTCAATTCCCACCTATGAGTGAGAATATGCAGTGTTTGGTTCTCTGTCCTTGTGATAGTTTGCTGAGAATGATGGTTTCCAGCTTCATCCATGTCCCTGCAAAGGACATGAACTCACGCCGGAAGACAGTGTGGAGATTCCTCTAGGATCTATAACTAGAAATACCATTTGACCCAGTGATCCCATTACTGGGTATATACCCAAAGGATTATAAATCATGCTACTATAAAGACACACTCACATGTATGTTTACTGAGGCACTATTCACAATAGCAAAGACTTGGAACCAGCCCAAATGTCCATCAATGACAGACTGGATTAAGAAAATGTGGCACATATACAACATGGAATACTATACAGCCATAAAAAGATACAGGTTTTTTTAAATGGGTATATTGTGTGATGCTGAGATGTGGTGTGGAAATGTTCTCATTACCAAGGTCGTGAGCATAGTAGCCAATAGTCAGTTTTTCAGCTCTTGCCCCACTTTCTCCTTCCCCTTCTTTTCATCCCCAGTGTCTATTGTTGCCATCTTTGTGTCCATGACCAAACCCAGTGTTCAGTTCCGACTTATAAGTGAGAACATGCATATCTGGTTTTCTGTCCTGTGTTAATTTGCTTAGAATAACACTTCCACCTCCATCCGCGTTGCTACAAAGGACACAGTTTCACTCATTTTCATGGCTACATAGTATCCCATGATGTATTATGCACATCTTCTTTATCCAATAATATGCTCCAATACATTTATTTTGGGGGTTAAATCATCTTTTAGTTCATTTTTTGGTCTCTGAAATCCAAAAAACCAAAACAAAAAAGCAAACAAAACAACAACTGAAACAATGAGCTCACTACTTATGGTAAGTCTCTCAATTAGACTGACTTTCGAAGGATAAATATGACTTTTTTCTTAAAATCCACAATACCTTATTGGAAGAAGGTCTCCCCAACCATGTGTGTTTGTACCTTTATTACTTCCCGTTGATCTGAGGACCAGAAACTCTCAATAATCCCAGAGCTCATTATTGCACTCTTGTCATGTGTTGCTGTTTGTATAAATCATCCACATTTAAGTGGATGATGCTTAAGTTATTTTTAAGTAATTTTTTTATGACAGGGTCTCACTTTGTCACCCAGGCTAGAGTGCAGTGGCATGATCATGGCTCACTGCAGCCTTCACCTCCTGAGTTCAAGTGATCCTCCCACTTCAGCCTCCTGAGGAGCTGGGACCACAGGTGCACACCACCACGCCCAACTAATGTTTTATATTTTTTTGTAGAGATGAGGTTTTGCCATGTTGCACAGGCTGGTCTCAAACTCCTGGGCTCAAGCAATCTGCCTGCCTCACTCTCCCAGTAAATTGGATCCCTTGAATAACTTGATTGTTAAAAGTTAGAGTCCTAACAGGCCAAAGCCTCCATGTTTCCTAAGACTCCTGAGTTACAAGCGTAAGTCATTTGTGTACGTACATAGTTATGGGTTCACTTGGAAGTCACGGCCCCTGAGTGGGCTGACCACACATCCCAGCCTGGCCTGAGCAGTTCTAGACTCCCTCAGTGGGGGTAATAATAAATCATCTTTCATTTCACTCTTAAATCTGTCCTTGTCTTGATGATAGATTAAATGTTTACCACACCTTTGAAGTTTACAAGGCATCTCCATTACTACATATTAATCTATATTACCATATTACTACATCTATATTATTATACAGTAATGTAAAAAAAAATTTCCAAATTACACACAAGGAATCCATATGCTGAAGATTCTGCCATAAAAATTCAGCATATCTCAAGTACCCTGCCCACGTAATTACTCAGATGGTTGACAGGAATGTTTCTAAATACATTATCCCTTTAAACATATAGATAGACACTGTTAATCCTTGTTCTTGTCCCAGTTCCCTTAGGTTTACAACATATTATCAGGGCATTAGTTTATAAAAAATAAAAATGAATAATATAATCAGGGCATTCATTTATAAATGCCCTCATTGTATGAATCATATAATAAATATATATGGGCTGAATTTAGTGGTTAATACATGTTCTTTGGACAGATAATCTTTTGTATTTTCTGATTAAGCGTGTGTATTTTGAAAATTTTGGTAACAGTGTTACAATTTAATATTAATAATTTTTTTCAAAAAAATTATTTGTATGAATGCTTGGCTCTGATAAACATTTTATTTATGCAGACTTCCAGAAGCGCTGATTAACGTCTTCTAAGTAAAAGCTCAAGAAACTGAGTAAAACAAAGGAGATTTAGGGCTCACTGAAATACAACTATGAATCATAAATATTCAGACAAAAACCTGGCATATTGCCTTGCTTCAGAGGAAGATGTCAGATACCATCTGAAGACATTTTGAAAACAAATGTTGGATTTTTAGTATGCGAAGTGTTTTACTTGTGACTCAGATTTCTTCCTCTTATAGAAAATCATTTCACTCTGCATTAATTTTAATAAGGTAAGACAAAAGCAAAGAAGAGGTCACCACGGCTTACCAGGGTTCCACACAGTGCAGATTTCATGAACCCTGACACGAAGCAGAGGCAGAGGCAGGCATTTCTGTTCTCTGACTGATACTTCACCAGGTTTCTCTTCATCTTATCAGGAACCTGTGGGAAATTGAGTGTATTTTCATTTGCTGCAGTTTGAAACCCTGCCCTACAAAATGTCTTGCTGCTGTCGGTCTTCATATCCACACCATGTACTGCAAGAGTCTAAGTTTACCTTCAAGCTAGCCCCTTCTGTGAGGTCAACATTTATTCTCTCAGTGTTTTGTACATATTCATGTGGTTTTTTTAGTTTTTTTTTTTTTAACTTCATTTTATTTATTTATTTATTGAGACAGAGTTTTACTCTTTCGCCCAGACTGGAGTGCAGTGGCTTGATCTCAGCTCACTGCAACCTGCACCTTCCTGTTTCAAGCGATTCTCCTGCCTCAGCCTCCCGAGTAGCTGGGATTACAGGAACCCACCACCGTACCCAGCTAACTTTTGTATTTTTAGTAGAGACGGGATTGGCCATCTCTACTAAAAGACCATGTTGGCCAGACTGGTCTCAAACTCCTGACCTTGTGATCTGCCCACCTCGGCCTCCTAAAGTGCCGGGATTACAGGCATGAGCCACCACGCCTGGCCCAGTTTTAATTTGTATTGATACATAATAATCATACATATGTACGGGATACATCTGATAGTTTGATACACGCATACAATGTGCAGTGATCAAGTCGGGGTAACTGGGATATCCATCATCTCAGACATTTTTCATGTATTTGTGGTGGAAACATTCCATGACATTCACTTGCATAGATACAAAATGCTAAATGAATGAGGACAAGAAAGCCATGAGGAGTTCTAATGGTGCTGAAATTGCCTTGGGTCCAGGGTCATGTGAACCTCAAAACTGAAAACCAGACACCTTCCAGAACAAAAGTCTGCACATCAGGAAGATCCAGATAAAAGGAACAAGAACAAAGAAAACAACCTCAGAAATTGCGAGTTCGTCTCTTTTATCACACCCTGAAGCCCACATAATTTCTTTTTTAAGGGACAGGGAGAACTCTCAAGCTGTGAGACTAGAAAGCTGTCCTGGTTCAATTATCCCTCCAAAAGTAAAGGAAAACATTTCACTTAAAATCAGCAAAACACAGAATCCCAGTCAATTCTCACATAAAATTATAAGAAAAAGAATTAAGTACAAAACGATTTATCTGAAAAGAAGTACATCATGGGCAATGAAGTTTACTCTAAAAATTCAAGAGTGGTTCAGTATTAGAAAGTACATTGATATGGTTTGGCTGTATCCCCACCCAAATTTCATCTTTAATTATGATCCTCACATGTCGTGGGAGGGACTGGATGGAGGTAATTGAATCATGGGGTCCGTTTTTCCCATGTTGTTCTCGTGATAGTGGGTGAGTTCTCATGAGATATGATGGTTTTATAAGGTCTAACATTTCCCCTGCTTGCACTCATTCTCTCTCCTGCCGCCCTGTGAAGAGGTCCTTCCACCATGATTGTAAGTTTCCTGAGGCCTCCTCAACCATGTGGAACTGTGAGTCAATTAAACTTTTTTTTATAAGTCACCCAGTCTCAGGTATTTCTTCATAGCAGCATGAGAATGGACTAATACACACATTAACGAAACATTAAAGGTAAGAAAAAAAAGCATGATTTTCATATATATATATATATATATATAT
>NW_016841755.1:3544806-3559324 GCF_001698545.2 Rhinopithecus bieti | reverse complement strand
TATATATACATACACATGCATATGACATTTGACATAATTCATCACTCATTAATGTTAAAAACAAACAAATAGAAATTTGTGATATTTCTCGTGTGCCTCAGCCCAAATGCATCATCTCTCTTAAGGAAGAAAAACTCGAGGTTTCCACTAAAGTTAGGAGCAAGGTGTTAGGAATAAAATCAGAAACAACTAGAAAGGAGGAAATGAGCTAACTGGAATTTATGATGTGAGCATTAACACAAAAATAAGATAATTTAATAAGGTAGCAGATTGTAAAACTGATATAGAGAAATAGCTCATATATATATATATAATACACAAAATATCTATTTCTACATGTACATAACGGATTAGAAGATATATGTGTGTACTAGAATTTATAACAAAAGAGATCACCTCATTAATAACAAGAAAAAAAAGAAAAGATAATATCTAAGTGAATTTAATAACAAGTAAACTCTAAAATATTTACTTAATGAACAATTAGAATTTAAAATTTAGAAAAGCCATTTGCAACAGCGCCAAAAATGAAGCACTTATTAGTATAAAGCTAACAAAATATGTGTAGGATTTTTATGGAAAACTGTAGAATTCTAATGAAAGAAATCAAAAATCTAAAGAAATGGAGTGATAGTCTATGATCATAAATTGGAAGACTCAATATTGCTAAAATATCAATTATTCCCAATTGGATCTACAGACTCAACTTAATACCGAGAAAATTCCCAGCAAAATATTTTGTAGATATTGCAAAACTGATTCTAAAATGTATATGGAAAGAGAAAGAACCTAAAATAGCCAGAACATTACTGAAGAAGAACAAAGATGGAAGACACACTACGTGATTTCAATATTTACTGTAAAGCTACAATAGTCAAGACAACGTGCTATTGCTGAAATCATAGACAGATAGATCAATAGAAGAGAACAGAAAGCCCACACAAAAATAGTCAACTGATTCTTAAAAGACCTGAAGGAAACTCAACAGAAAAAGGATACTTTTTTCAACCAACGATGCTGTAAGTGTTGAATGTCCTTATGCAAATAATCATAATGATGATTTAAAAAAATAAATGTAGACACAGATCTTACTTATTTCTCACACAGAAATTAATGCAAAATGGATCACAGGCACAAGTGTAAAATGCAAAACTATAAAACTTTTTAAAGAAAGCTTAGAAAAAATTACAAGACTTGGTATTGAATGTTTCAATAAACGTTATTATGTATATTTAAGGTATACAACTTGATGTTATAGAATACATGTGGTTTTCTAGGCCATTCTTGTGTTGCTATAAAGGAACACCTGAGACTGGTAATTTGTAAGAAAAGAAGTGTAATTGGATCCTGGTTCTTCGGGCTGTCCAGCACGGTACCAGCATCTGCCTGGCTTCTGAGGAGGCTTCAGGAAGCTTTTACTCATGGTAGAAGGTGAAGCAGAAGCAAGTATTAAGTGCTGCATACCAAATGGTGGCTGGATGTGGGGAACCGGGAACTCTCATCCCCTCCTAATGGCAGGTCAAGTTTTGTGAGCACTTTGGAGAACTAGTTTTCAGCCCTTTATGAAGTTGACAATGGGTATATCTCAGGACTAAGCATTTCTGTGCCTAGGTATATCGCCTCAAAGTATTTTCAAAAACAAGCATCTCCAAAATAAGAAAATACGTAAAAGGAATGGTTAATGCAACAGTGGTTCACAAAAAAAACTAATAAGAACCTAATTGTTAAAGTCAGAGGTAACTGAAAAGCACATGTGGTAGAATCAAAGGCCAAACACTGCATCTGATTCCCCCTCACTGATTTGACCTATAGAACTTGTCAGAAACATAACTTCAAACAAACCAGGCATCTATGCATGTTTTCTAAAATCACACTGAACTGCGCTATTTGTTAATGGCTTTGTAACTAGGAAAATAACAAAATTATGCAGAACTATAGTTAATAATATTGCATTGTATATTGAACATTTCCTAACTCTAAAGAATAGATTTTAGGTGCTCTTACCACACACACACACACACACACACAGACACACACACACACACACACACAGACACACAGTAACTAAGATTATAAGTATCTTAATTCACTTGTAGCGATCATTTCACTATGTGTGTATATTAAAACAGCATAGTGTAAACATTAAATATTATATATATAATAAAAATATAAAATAAAATAAGAATACAAATGTGGATGTGAAGGTTGTTCCAAGTGAAATGGTTACTCATTAGAAATACAGGAATAAGAGCTGGGAGGAGCTCAGGGAGCATGTCACCTGTGTATGTAATACTTTAGTTCTCTAAAAAAACATCTAAAATATGTATGCCACAATATATTAACATTTGTGCATTCAGTGGCAGTCATGTGGGCATTTATGTTCTCCTCTCTGTACCTATGTATAGATTTAATACATTTTATTTAAAAAGTTAATTCCCCTAAACTAATTCTTTCTTCATATCTCTTTATGCTTGTTTGTGGCACCTTCACCTTGAACACACAGCAATAAAAGAAATCTTTTACTGTGATGTCTTTTCCTTCCCTTACTCTCTCACATCCAAATAATTACCAACTCCAGCTAATTCTCTGTAAAGTTTCTTATATCCAAACGTGCTTTCCTCTTTCTTCTGCCATTCTATTACCCACTGACCCAGCCCCACACCTCATCTTGTGAAGATGCATAAATGGGCCTGCAGAGACCGGGAATGGGCCACACCCCATGCAGGTGGGGGGGAGGGGTGTGGACAGGGATGGGCCAGGGATGGGGCAGAGTCTCTGTCTCCTGGGAACCAAAAAGGGACGTGGCTCTGGGGATGTAGTAGCAAGCGTACCATAAAGGATTGTGCTAAAAGAAACAACACAGAGGCCTAAGTGCTAGAATGTGGAAAAGTAGCTGGGAGTAGCTGGGAGAACCCACACAAGGTTGCTCATGAAGCGAGCAACCAAAGCACACAAGCCCAGCGTTGGCAGGATCTGTTCCACGTGAGGGACACTGTATTTGCTGCTTTCATGCATGGTCCTTCACTCGGCCCTTCCAGAAACTCTTGAAGATAGATGATCATTTGTTGAAATTCAGGGAGTTTAAACAACTATTCTACCTCAAAAAGTTCCTATGAAGGTTGTTAACACCATGTACTCACAGATATATGTAATACCAGCTCTCTCTATTAAATATGATCATGGCTACTAATTCTAGAACCATTCAGAAATTTAAAATGGAAGCAGTTACAATGGCAATTTCTAAGTTTTAAACTGTAAGATGATTGAGAAATTTAAAAGTCTCAGAAGAAGGAAATAGTCTTACAACTTCAATAAGAATTTTCTTGTCACAAAAATGATATCGCCTCTTACCTAGGGTAGACTCCTATTTATGCTGGGTTCAGTGTAGTCCAACATCAACTAGGTTAAATTCTTTTGAATTTCAGAATTCCCGTGCTGCAGTATAACGGATGATAGTGAGAAGGTGTTAGCAACCTATAGCCTGAGGCCCAAATATGCAGAGTCTACACCAATGACACCGTCTACACCACGTTCACCCTTCTACCTTGTCATTAGTAGCAGATGTTGGACAAAGCGGAGTGACACCTTGTGAGGACATTCTCCCTTCACAAATGGAATCCACAGCCTTGTGAAAGGGTGATAACTTTTATTGCAAGTATGCATCATCTCTCTCTATACTACAATGGGGTGATCTTCTTCAATGGCATGGTCTGAATTTGCATTACAAGAGAAAATTTAAGGAAGTTTCTAACAGCACTAAAATAATGAACTGAAAATAATCTTTTATTTATAATCACTCTAAGAAAGGTCCTGATTGGTGAATCTCAATCACTGCATTTTCCATTTGTTAAAAACTGTGGTGACTGAAAGAGCTGATAAGTACCACAGTTTCCAAGAGACCTTTTCTACCTCATTGACCCTGTAGCCAAAACCCCACTGTGCAGCCTGGTAAATGGGGTGCAGGCCTTCAAACCATGCGTGCCCAACTGTGTAGAGTAGCTGGTGCAGGCTGTGCAGTCACCTCACTTCAGCCAAGGTTCAGAGCTGGGATAAGCTCTGAGCTCACAGGAGCAGACACAGGCTCACCCTCCCCTTACAGAGTGCCATCCCTAATCCATTGCTATGCAGCCTGCATGTCCCCCAAATGTGTGTCCCTGACATAATGGATAAGGAATATTTGATCCAGAAGTTCAGAGGATCAGAGTTCTTGAGGCACAGAAGAATATTTTAGTGTACCTACAAATGATTCTAAACGCTAATGCGAGGCATTCATCATAAACCATAATTTAAGTGCAAGAATAATCAATTTGGTGTATAATGTATCAGACAATTAATAGAAAGGTGCCAACTGAATTATTTTCTCCTAAGACCTTCCTAGTACCCGCAGCATGTCAGGTGACTAACAGGCCATAAGTAATATTTGTTGAATGAAGAAATGTGCTGAGAATTCAAGATTTTATAAAAATTTAGGAGAGTTTGTAAACTCCATTAGGCTAAAAAAAATTTTCAGAATTATCCCTTGTTATTCATATTATTAGAATCTTATACACTAGACTATTTATTTATAATAAAGATATTTTATATGATTATACTTATAGTATTATAAATATACAAAATTAAATCACCTCCCAATAACGTGGGTTTACATTGTCAAAGGGGTAGAAAAGGAGAATTACCTGGTTTTCCCTTAAGGATTGTAACATTCTATGCTTTCTCCAAAATTGCCAAGTTTAGCCTTGTGCATCAAAGAAGCAACTGATCTTAAATTTACAGACCAATAGTATATGATTTGATTTGGGAAACTGGAAGGGGCAATGGCAATTTAAAACAATTATTTGAGGCAATTTTTCATATCAATAATAAGAAAAAATAATAATGCAAGTTCCAGCTGTTAAACTTATTTAGCTTAAGCTCTTGAGTAAGTTTTGGGAACAGTTGATGCACATATTGTGTGCAAGTTGTTACTTTCTTATTAATATCATATCCCTGTATTACTAATAATGTCAGTCTAATTAATATACACAGAAGAAGCTGAATTAGGAGGAAGATGTTTAATTCAATTTCTATCATGCTTTGTTATCTTTGTCATTATCAAAATGGAGAGGCCTGGAAAGCATTTGAAGATTTTTAGTTAAATATTGCAGAACAACCTAAGCAGGAGATACGCATTTGAGGTTAATCATCATACGGATAATAATTGGTATCTCAGAAGGACATGAAGCCAAGTGAGTGTCTGAGTTCCATCTCCCTCTCTCCTCGATCTAGAAGGAAAAATGATTTCCTGCTGAAAACAAAGGATTTGTCAAAGGCAGTCTCATACAACAGTAACCACGTTTTCCAGATTCCTGACTTTTGACAAAACACAGAGAACTCAACAAAGTTGCAAATTTGATAGTAACTTAAGATTTGTTTCAAATATTTACACTTACGTATATTAAAGATGGCAATCTAGGGAGAATATGCCCTGGGTATGGTCTTGCCTGCATTCCACATTGGTTGATATTGATCACAAGAATTTATAAATATTAACTTTTTTTTCTATTCTCTCTATCACTCACAATGACCAACTCATTTCTTCTCTTCCAAGATGGCTGTTTGGGTAAGAAGAATGACAGTTCCTGGTGTAGTCTGCACTTCGGGCAACAGCCAGTGCGGAGTATTACCGGGTTCCCACATTCATATGTGGCGTCTGGCATCACCCTCACACACAGAGACTATTCAGTACTCACTTTCACCTGGACATCATCCCCTCCAAACACAAACGTTACTTGGTGTCACTGTCACCCTTCTTTTCCTCACTAACCTTTTTAAAATCAAAATCTCTAGCCAAGCCCCCACTAGCATCTTGAAATTGTGTCCCCAGAACAACAATGTTCAAACCTAACCCCCAGTACCTGTGAGTGTGGCCTCACTTCAAAAGAGGGTTTTCGAAATGTAACCAAGTTAGTATGGGGTCCTATTGTATATCGGTGGGCCCTAATACAAGAACTGGTGTCCATATAAGGAGAGGGGGTTACGGAGCCACACAGACAAGGGGAAGGATTCCATGAGAAGGAAGAGGCAAAACTGGAGTGATGTAGGCGCAAGCCAAGGAACTGAGGAGCTACCAGAACCCAGAACCACAAGAACACGGAAACACCAGAGCCAGGAACCACCAGGACCAGGAACCACGAGTAAATGAAACTACCAGAATCAGGAACCACCAGAACGAGGGACCATCAGAACCCAGAACTATCAGAACCTACAACATCAGAACCAGGAGCCACCAGTACCTAGGGCCACCAGAACCAGGAATCATCAGTACCTGACACCACCAGAGCCTGGAACCATCAGTACCTGGAACCACCAGTACTTGGCACCACAAGAATCTGGAACCACCAGAACCTGGAACCACAAGAACCAGAAACCATCAGTACCTGACAGCATCAAAACATGGAATCGCCAGTACCAGAACCAGAACCAGAACCAGGAACCATTGGTACCTGGTACCACCAGAACCTGAAACCACCAGAACCTGGAACTGCCAGTACCTAGAACCACCAGAACCTGGAAACACCAGAACCAGGAACCATCAGTACCTGGAACCACAAGAACCAGAAACCTTCAATACCTGGCAGCACCAAAACGTGGAACTGCCAGTACCAAAACCAGAAACAGGAACCATCAGTACCTGGCACCACCAGAACCCGGAACCATCAGTACATGGAACCGCTGGTACCTAGAACCACCAGAACCTGAAAACACCAGTATCTGGAACCACCAGAACCAGAAACCATCAGTACCTGGCACCACCAGAACCTGGAATAGGGAAGGAAAGATTCTTCCTAAAGTCTGCAGAGGGAGCATGGCCCTAACGATACCCTGATTTTGAACTTCCGGCCTCCAGAACTGTGAGCAAATAAACTTCGTTATAAGGCCCGATTGTGGTAACGTGTTACCGCACGCGTTAGACATCGTTACAACCCCTAATGGCTCTCCTGCCCCAACCATCACAGCTAAAGTTTCTAAGAAGCTTAATCTCTTCCTCTGAAGTTCTATAAGAGACCAATCTCTCTGCTGCTACATTCTGGTAACTGTGAAAGCAGTAAGTGGTCAGGACAAGCTTCGTATTTAGCGCTCTCTGTTTCATAATCCCAGAGATAATGATGCAGGCCCCCTGTCCTCTCACCTGCTGTGGGGCCCGTTCATATACAGGGCAATTCCACTCACCACATAATGAGCAAATGCAAGACCTATATGGCCCCAGGAGAAATAATGCATTAATAAAATTAAACTGCCATGTAAATAGCTGAAAAGGCCTCCCCAGGAAGCAAGAAAGGGCTTAATGCAACGGGAATAGTGGCATCCCAGAGGCCTTTGGGAGGAAGGTATGTAAAAATTAAACATGAGAGACATTTAATTCCCACAAAGCCACTTCCTTAGCCATTTTGACTTTGTTCAGTTTTAGTTTTGCCCCCAAGATCAGACTCACTACTCCCTGTAGATGGAAGCTGCAAAACTATAAATCCATTTAGCTGAAAACCCTTGGAACAATTTTTTTTGAATACTCTTGGTTTGTTATTTCTTACACAGATAAACAATGCAATGCAATAAATATTCCATAATACTATGGGAGGCAAGAACTAGTATTCGGAATAATTATTTTCCAAATTCCTTGCGTGTGGTCCTGTCTTCTTCCTCTCTCTTGGTTCATAGCAATACAATAGAGATTACACATAAATATAAGACAAATACTATCTCTTGAGTTTGTCTATGGAGCAACAATAATTGAGATTTCTCTGATTACCCTTGAGTGTCTCTGCGCAATATGAGTGTTATATGGTGCTCTTACATAGATGACAAAATAGTGATTTGCGTTGATATATTGTCAATATATATATGAGAGAGGAGTAATCCTCTACTGATACACTAAAGCAGTGTGTCCTTTGTAGTATACCGAACAATGTCTTATTACCTACTCACCTGAGTAGGCGCAATGGGAGTGAGATAATAATATCAAAAAATTGGAAAATAAAATAAATCAAACTAAGACAAGTTCTTTAATAAGACTAAATTCACTTTTCAAAATTCTTAGATACAAATTTTTATCTTATCTCATTTGCTTCATTCATGCTGTTCAACAAATATTGACTAAATTCCACCCTTTTGGTAGTGACATTGATCCATAGTGAATCTATTTTCGCTAATACTGATGAAGCTTTCAAAAGGAAGCATTAAAATGGGTTGACTTATAATTCCATAATCCCTTTCTCGCCGACTTAAACGACAAAAGTATCTTTTTAATTTTACAATTTTTAGAAAAGATTGAAGAAGCTATACTTTTTAAAAAAGAAATTTCTGTAAAAAAGCAATTGCTCAGTTTTGTCAATTCAATTGTGGTAGCATCTCATTACATGTTTGTTAATTATCTTTTAATCTTCATGACTGAAATTTAAGCAATCTTAAAGCAGTAAATAAGACATTAATTCTGAGATGCTCAAAACAGGCTCATTGTTGATCATTTATGAGGAATGGGGCAATGTATATGTTTCATTGTTAAAATAGTCTAAATCCTAAACCTGTGTAATTTAACTGGAATTCACACAATGCTTTATAGGCAAGTGAAAATGATCCCTTGGCTTGCTTAACTTTACAACTCTAGTTGTTCTGTTTGCTCATTTAGTTTCTGTTTGCTCAGATGCCAGGGTCCAATATTAGAGACAGAAGCCACATCAAATAGCCAGAAAAATGAAGGAACTACTAAGAAACAGAGAAAATAAAACACTTTCTCTAAAAGCTAAAGGCATTGTGAAGACAACAGCCATCAACAAAACAAGGACTTCAGTTCTACAACTAAGTGGAACAGAATTCTGCCAGCATCCTGAGTGAGTGGATTCTTTCTCAGAGCCTCTGGAGAGGAGCAGCGCCCAGGATTCTGACTCTCAGAACTCTGAGATGAACATAAACCCATGTTTTTTAAGCTGTTCCGTTTGTGGTAATTTGTTCCCAGAGCAGTAGAAAACTAACAGGATGCCCATTTAATATTCAAAATTTATTGTTCCTCAAAATTCATGGCTGAAATTTCTCTAAAATGACTGCATACCTGGCTCTGTTCTCTATCAAGAACACTTATTAGAATGGCTCAGGCTCATAGGCATTGGCAAAGTTTATTTCCTAGCAGTGACACCAGGCCATGTTTAGTGTGTGCCCAACATGACTGACTGATTCCGCACATACTGCTGATCTTCTCTTTTCAGCTATTCATTGTTTTCCTGTTTTCACACTTCTAAGCATCATGTCTCACTATCAGCAAAGTGACTGGTGCTGAGCCTGTTTTGCTATTAGGATAAATTGAAGGATGTAGGTTTCTAAAAATCATAACTGCGTGTTACACAAAGTCAGTCATTTTGCATAGCTCCTCCTTGACTTACATATCTCTCGTGCAGTGATTGAAGGCTGGTGTTGACCTGAGGTTAAAATGATACCTGCCTTCATGGACCTCCAGCCAGTCAATATGAGCAATCTGTTCATTATTTATTTCAAAGCAACGTAACTGATGACATGGAACTGTCCCATCTTCGTGTGAGGAATACTCTACAGCTGGTATTCATCACCAGAAATTCTTATCTTCCTTATGCAGGTCTTAGTTAAATCACACTTTAAAAGAAGCGTGGCTGATCTTAATTACTCTGAGATAAATCTTGAGCTGCTTTTTTCACATGAATGTACAAATGAGTGAATGATGGAATGCACATGAAAAATCACACTTGGAATTTGAGTTTAAGGATGTAGAGCTGCTAAATAAATTACTCTGAACTCGGTACTCTGAACTAAGCCACCATTTTTCATGCTTTTTTCATGACATGGAAAATTTCCAACTTTCATTCATGTGTTTATGTGGATTTTCTGCTGTGGATATTACAAGGCTGAAAGCTTGGCATTGGCTGGGCTACATTATCATCTGAAGGCTCGGCTGGGGAAGAATCCATTTCTGAGCTTGTTTAGGTTGCTGGCAGAACACCTTTCCTTATGGTTGTACAACCAAGGGCTATCAGGAGGGTGCCACCCTTGGGCCCTAGAGACTCCCCAGAGCTCACAGCCACATGTACTTTTCCAGCATGACTTTCAGCTCCATGCAGCCCACAGCGGCTCCAGCTCATCTGCCCTTGCAGTCTTATTTAATGTGATATACACACAGGAGGGACAGCCTATCACCCCTGTCAGGTTACAGAACCTAAGCATGGGGCAAACCATCACCTTTGTCGTCATTGATTTGTAAGTAGCAAGTTATCAACCTGGCTCACACTCCGGGGCAAGGACTAGGACAGAGGTGCAGATAGTAGCAGGTGGGATGACTGGGAGACACCTTAGGGTGTGTCCACATCTGTGACCTCTATCTTGGCTTGCTTAGGCTCAGTGGGGAATTAGCAGCACTCAGACTTGTTAAGCAGTGAGGAAATGGACCGCTGCGAAGGGGAGGAGCCAAACCGGACAGGCCCTGGAGAGGCATGCGGATTTCCTTAGAGGATCACTGAGTGTTGTTCATGAGATGTATGAAACCTGTAAGTTTCAAGATGCTAATAGGAAAAAGATCTGAGGGAGGGCAACATTGAAGATAAAAGAGAGGGACATGGTTTCCTCAAAGCCGTGAGGGTCTGGCCCCCAGCAGAAGTGAATGCACTGTCTTCCCACAGGTGTGCGGGGTGAGGTGGGGCCAGGCGTCCCATTTTCCCATTTAACCAGGGAGCAGAAAGGTGGTGTGGGCACAGATGCCAGGGAAGGATGGAACTGGAGCCAGCAAGTTGAGGGTTTCTTTGCCTGACAGCTTCTATTTTCTCTGTAAAGCAAGGCCCAAGGCCAACTGTGGAAAACGAAGGGTGCGTATGCTGAGGAACTGGAGGTTTAGCAGGGTCTGGAAGGTTTAAAACAGTCCTTATAGAGAACCCTTCAGTGAGTCAGCATTAGGATTATAGTATGATTGTTAGGTAGCATTGAGCACGCAGTTGGAGTCAGTGGCTATAAAGAGACACGACCCACCCCCATTTCTAGAGCTGTGCTGGAGTTGGCTGCTGCTAGCTCACAGTTGTACTGTTCTCTGAAGAACTGCCTGCAGCTACTAGGAGCTACCTCACCCTGAGATGCCTAGAAGTCTACTCTCCTGCAACCTAGGGGAGTCCACAGCCAACCACGTCTAACACAGGGATGCAACAGCGGACCCAAGCGCACCTGGGAGCTCCCCCTGGCATCAGGCTGAGCCTAGCCTTCAGTTAATACCAGGCTTTGTTTAATGTCTCCTGGCTCTGCTGGTTTTGCCTGAGAATACTTCCATGTTAGATCATCTGCAAAGACCGTCAGTCCAGGATCTGCTTCTAGGGAACCCAGCCTAAGAAAGTAGCTAAGAACCCCAGTGGCACCAGTTACCTCAAACGCAGCAAGTGATTTGTTTCATCTAAAGTTAAAGTTGTGCCAAAAGGCTATGAAAACATTGGGTGATAACTTTTCGATTTTATGAGAGGGCGTTTCACTCTTGTCACCCAGGCTGGAGTGCAATGGCATGATCTCGGCTTACTGAAACCTCTGCCTCCCGGGTTCAAGCAATTCTCCTTGCTCAGCCTCCCATGTAGCTGGGATTACAGGTGTGCACCGCCACACCCGGTTAATTTTGTATTTTTTAGTAGAGATGGAGTTTCACCACATTGGCCAGGCTGGTCTCAAACTCCTGACCTCATGTGATCCACCTGCCTTGGCATCCCAAAGTGCTGGGAGAAATTTTTATTGTTAAAATAAGGATGAATTTAAGTTTACATAAAGCTGACTTGACTGGATAGAGTTCCTAATTTTGCAGTCTACTTTTAATAGTCAAGCTGAATGTTAATATTTTAGAGGAAACTAAGTATTCTTTGACTGCTATAGTCTTACTTCAGAGCCTCATCTTCTTCTGGACAGTACCTGTGTTGTGTTCACCGTGACATCCTTAGCATGATGGACTGGATGAAAGGTATCCAGATTCCAATCTTGCCTTCTTCCAGTCTCTTTCCCTGCTACTACCAGAAATATGCCCCTAATACGCAAATATTTTCACATTACTTTCCTGCTGAAAACCTTTCAATAACCCCAGTTGCCTACAGAGTGCGTTCTAACTTAGTCATAACTGACCAGTTCAATTGTCTGAAGCCTGCCTCTTGTCAAGCATGATTTCTTCACTCTCTCCTCACCCTCTGTACCGTATTTATGTGAGTTATTTACACATCTTTAAGTATCTTGCCCCTTTTCACACCTCTGGGTTATCTGTGAACCTGACAACTCACGGAGGGTGTAGTGCTTCTTTTCTCCCTGTATAAAATGGTCTTCTTCCCACTTCAAGCACCCTTTACATCATGTTAACACTTCGGAGATAGCATCTGTAATTATCTCATTGGACACAGCTGCTTACATGTTTCCATTTCCTAGTAAACTCAGAGATCCAGGAGTCCTGGGTCTACGTTGCGTTCCTTTGCTGAATGGCAACTAGCAGATCCAGGAGTCCTGAGTCTACGTTGCGTTCCTTTGCTCAACGGGAACTAGCAGATCCAGGAGTCCTGGGTCTACGTTGTGTTCCTTTGCTGAATGGGAACTAGCCTGTGTTCATCTCTAAAGCTCCAGTGGGAGAAGACGGCAGGAACAACTTAAAATTTAGCCATCAGAAAAGCAGACGGTCAGAAAAAATGCAAGGGTAGCCTTCTGGTGCTTGGGAGCACTAAACAGCCTTCAGCACTACACCTGTAGACCATTCTACAGAGTGAAATCACCAAGGCAAAGCACGAACATGCAAAATACATGTCTACTTATAGACTGAAAGAGACACTTGTTTGCAGTAAGAGCCAAAGCCAGAAGGCAGAGCATTCCTTGCCCTTCCTTGGCTGGGAGGGTACACAGTGGACAATCCAAACATTTCACCTCTGTGCACATCCACAAATGGCTGCACAAGCATAGTCAGTGTTGATTTCGAAGTTAAAAGCTATTTTAGCAAGTAGGTGAATTCACAAATATAGAATCCATGAATAATGAGGGTCAACGGCCTTTTCCTAAACCACCATCTCATCTTAACAATTTTTGTGTGTGCTCATTAGTGGACTGAAAACAGGAAAAAGAGAAGACGTTTTTGTAGTCAGGCTTTCGGACAGCAGGAGCAGGCCCCTGGATAATGAACAAGCACCATCATCTTCTAGAATAATAAACAGTGCCTGAGTTCTAAAATATCTTCATGAGATGATTCCTTTGTATGGCATTTCTGATTTTTAAAATTATAATTAATAAAAGAATAAATTTTAAAATAAACTAACTCATAACCCTCATTCCATTTCCACATCACATCTCTGACTTTGTTCTTATATATTTCTCATTAACAATAGAAGATATTACTACTATTATAGGTAATTATTTATTTTTCACCTCTTTTGGCAACTGAAGAAATAGCATGAGCTTTCAGAACTACATAGACTTGCTTTTGCAGCAAATGATTTAGTTCTTCTGGGTCTAATTTTCTACCTCTAAGTCCTTACCTGAAATGACTCTTGAAAAGTACCCACTGGGTCCATAATAGATGCTTAATAATTATCTCTCTCTCTCTGCACACACCCATTCACACTCAAGTGTTTCTTTCATTGAAAACTCCAGGGAAAGTGTATATTTAAAAAGAGTATTAAATCACACAGCTAAAGTCAACATAATGACTCTAGTGCTTGCAAAAGAAGGCGATAAGGCCTGCTGCTGGCTCTCTCAGCAGCCTCCGTCTCTGTTGCATTCCCCTCTCTCTCGTCTCAGCCTGCCGTTCTCTGTAACACTGTCTTTTCCAGCTACACCAGTCTTCCTAACTTGCTCAGAGAGACCAAGCATTCTTCTTCTTCTTTACACTTCATAACACAGAGTCTTGCTCTATCACCCAGGCTGGAGTGCAGTTGCATGATCTTGGCTCACTGCAACCTCTGTCTTTCAGCATCAAGTGATTCTCCTGCCTCAGCCTCCTGAGTAGCTGAGATTACAGGCACCCACCGAGCTCAGGCATTCTTCTGTCTTAAGATCTGTAGGTGAGCTGTTCCCTCTGCTTGCAAGCCCTTTACAGCCATTCCTATGCCAGCCGCTTCTCAGCCTATTTCATCTTTGCAGAAGCCCCCAGCCTTCCCTTCCTACGGGAGGCATTGTCTCCTGGTCTCCGGTTTAGCCCTCGTGTGTGCTTCCTTGCAGTGTGTACTTACTCCATTTGCCTGTTTGCCTATTTTTTACTTTTCTCATCCTCTAGAACAGGGTCTGAAAAACTATAGCCTGTGGGCAAAATGTGGCCAACCTCTGGATTTTGTACAGCCTAAAAGCCAAGAATGCATTTTACATTTCTAAGTAGAAAAATTCAAAATAGGGATATTTTGTGACGTATATTTAAAAATGCTTGGGAAATTCAAATTCCAGTGTCCATCAAGTTTTTGGCAACACTACTGCACTCATTCATCTAGACACTGTTTATGGCTGTCTTTAGGATACAGTGACAGAGTTGAGTAGCAGCAAC
>NW_016841755.1:3403064-3544455 GCF_001698545.2 Rhinopithecus bieti | reverse complement strand
AGTATCTTGCCCCTTTTCACACCTCTGGGTTATCTGTGAACCTGACAACTCACGGAGGGTGTAGTGCTTCTTTTCTCCCTGTATAAAATGGTCTTCTTCCCACTTCAAGCACCCTTTACATCATGTTAACACTTCGGAGATAGCATCTGTAATTATCTCATTGGACACAGCTGCTTACATGTTTCCATTTCCTAGTAAACTCAGAGATCCAGGAGTCCTGGGTCTACGTTGCGTTCCTTTGCTGAATGGCAACTAGCAGATCCAGGAGTCCTGAGTCTACGTTGCGTTCCTTTGCTCAACGGGAACTAGCAGATCCAGGAGTCCTGGGTCTACGTTGTGTTCCTTTGCTGAATGGGAACTAGCCTGTGTTCATCTCTAAAGCTCCAGTGGGAGAAGACGGCAGGAACAACTTAAAATTTAGCCATCAGAAAAGCAGACGGTCAGAAAAAATGCAAGGGTAGCCTTCTGGTGCTTGGGAGCACTAAACAGCCTTCAGCACTACACCTGTAGACCATTCTACAGAGTGAAATCACCAAGGCAAAGCACGAACATGCAAAATACATGTCTACTTATAGACTGAAAGAGACACTTGTTTGCAGTAAGAGCCAAAGCCAGAAGGCAGAGCATTCCTTGCCCTTCCTTGGCTGGGAGGGTACACAGTGGACAATCCAAACATTTCACCTCTGTGCACATCCACAAATGGCTGCACAAGCATAGTCAGTGTTGATTTCGAAGTTAAAAGCTATTTTAGCAAGTAGGTGAATTCACAAATATAGAATCCATGAATAATGAGGGTCAACGGCCTTTTCCTAAACCACCATCTCATCTTAACAATTTTGTGTGTGCTCATTAGTGGACTGAAAACAGGAAAAGAGAAGACGTTTTGTAGTCAGGCTTTCGGACAGCAGGAGCAGGCCCCTGGATAATGAACAAGCACCATCATCTTCTAGAATAATAAACAGTGCCTGAGTTCTAAAATATCTTCATGAGATGATTCCTTTGTATGGCATTTCTGATTTTAAAATTATAATTAATAAAAGAATAAATTTTAAAATAAACTAACTCATAACCCTCATTCCATTTCCACATCACATCTCTGACTTTGTTCTTATATATTTCTCATTAACAATAGAAGATATTACTACTATTATAGGTAATTATTTATTTTCACCTCTTTTGGCAACTGAAGAAATAGCATGAGCTTTCAGAACTACATAGACTTGCTTTTGCAGCAAATGATTTAGTTCTTCTGGGTCTAATTTTCTACCTCTAAGTCCTTACCTGAAATGACTCTTGAAAAGTACCCACTGGGTCCATAATAGATGCTTAATAATTATCTCTCTCTCTCTGCACACACCCATTCACACTCAAGTGTTTCTTTCATTGAAAACTCCAGGGAAAGTGTATATTTAAAAGAGTATTAAATCACACAGCTAAAGTCAACATAATGACTCTAGTGCTTGCAAAAGAAGGCGATAAGGCCTGCTGCTGGCTCTCTCAGCAGCCTCCGTCTCTGTTGCATTCCCCTCTCTCTCGTCTCAGCCTGCCGTTCTCTGTAACACTGTCTTTTCCAGCTACACCAGTCTTCCTAACTTGCTCAGAGAGACCAAGCATTCTTCTTCTTCTTTACACTTCATAACACAGAGTCTTGCTCTATCACCCAGGCTGGAGTGCAGTTGCATGATCTTGGCTCACTGCAACCTCTGTCTTTCAGCATCAAGTGATTCTCCTGCCTCAGCCTCCTGAGTAGCTGAGATTACAGGCACCCACCGAGCTCAGGCATTCTTCTGTCTTAAGATCTGTAGGTGAGCTGTTCCCTCTGCTTGCAAGCCCTTTACAGCCATTCCTATGCCAGCCGCTTCTCAGCCTATTTCATCTTTGCAGAAGCCCCAGCCTTCCCTTCCTACGGGAGGCATTGTCTCCTGGTCTCCGGTTTAGCCCTCGTGTGTGCTTCCTTGCAGTGTGTACTTACTCCATTTGCCTGTTTGCCTATTTTTTACTTTTCTCATCCTCTAGAACAGGGTCTGAAAACTATAGCCTGTGGGCAAAATGTGGCCAACCTCTGGATTTTGTACAGCCTAAAAGCCAAGAATGCATTTTACATTTCTAAGTAGAAAATTCAAAATAGGGATATTTTGTGACGTATATTTAAAATGCTTGGGAAATTCAAATTCCAGTGTCCATCAAGTTTTGGCAACACTACTGCACTCATTCATCTAGACACTGTTTATGGCTGTCTTTAGGATACAGTGACAGAGTTGAGTAGCAGCAACGGAGCCTGTACAGTCCAGAAAGCCTAAACTGTTAACATCTGGACTTTCACAGGATAAGTCTTTTGACCTCAGGCCTAGAATACAAAGTCCACAATGTCAGGTTCACTTCTGTTTTCTTTGCTTTTGCATCCTTTGCTTAACACGGTGCCTAGAAGAGAAGGCCGTGCTCAATAAAAGCGGCTGAATGAAAACGATTCCCTGGGAATCTCGGTGTCATTATTCTCAGTGGGGGCAAGGCTAGAGAAAATAAACAATACTTCACTTACAGATTCTAAAATTCCTTTGGTTCTAAGTCATGCCGATATTTCAAAAAATAATGAGACCAATTGAAGTGACCCAATGCTTTCTTCTCACTTTGAGTTATAATATTTACAGAAATCTCCTAGACGTACTTAGACATATAGACATAAAGTGTCTTTCTATTTTTATTTTTATTTTTTTTTGAGACGGAGTCTCACTCTGTCACCCAGGCTGGAGTGCATGCAGTGGCGCAATCCCAGCTCATTGCAACCTCCGTCTCCTGGGTTCAAGTGATCCTCCTGCCTCAGCCTCCCAAGTAGCTGGGACTACAGCTTCTAAGCATTTTACATTTAATAATTTATCACTGCAACAACTCCTAAGGTGGATATTATTACTATTCTTATCCTACAGATGAGTAAACTGAGCCTAAGCATAGCTAAATGACATATACAAAATTACAAAGCTAGGAAGTGGTGGTGAGGAACTTAACTTTAGGCAGTCTGGCTCCAGATTTTATATTTCAACACTACACCCTACTACCGTTATGGTAAGAATAAAATAGCTAGCATTTGTTTAGTACTTACTATGTGACAGGAAAAGTTCTAAGTGATTTTCTCTTACTCACTTAGTTAATATTCACAATAAACCAAAGAAGTAAGTATTATAATTCCTCTGTTGCAGATGACAAACTGAAGCATAGAAAGATTGTCTTATCTTTCCTGGCTGCTATGACAAAATACCATAGACTGGGTACCTTAAAAACAACAGTCACTGGTCATTAGAGAAATGCAAATCAAAACACAATGAGATACCATCTCATACCTGTTAGAATGGCAATCATTAAAAAGTCAAGAAACAACAGATGCTGGAACGGATGTGGAGAAATAGTAATTCTTTTACACTGTTGGTGGGAGTGTAAATTAGTTCAACCATTGTGGAAGACAGTGTGGCAATTCCTCAAGGATCTAGAACTAGAAATACCATTTGACCCAGCAATCCTATTACTGGGTATATACCCAAAAGATTATAAATCATTCTACTATAAAGACACGTGCACATGTAGGTTTATTTTGGCACTGTTCACGATAGCAAAGACTTGGAACCAACCCAAATGTCCATCAATAATAGACTGGATTAAGAAAATGTGGCACATATATACCATGGAATACTATACAGCCATAAAAAAGGATGAGTTCATGTCCTTTGCTGACACAGATGAAGCTGGAAAGCATCATTCTCAGCAAACTATCACAAGAACAGAAAACCAACTCTGCATGTTCTCACTCATAAGTGGGAGTTGAACAATGAGAACACATGGACATAGGGAGGGGAACATCACACACCAGGGCCTGTCGGGGGTGGGGGGTTAAGGATAATATTAGGAAAAATACCTAATGTAGGTGACGGGTTGATGGGTGCAGCAAACCACCATGGCACATGTATACCTATGTAGCAAAAACTGCACGTTCTGCACATGTACCCCAGAACTTAAAAATATAAGAAAAAAATTTTTTAAAAGAAAATGCACCAAGAACTAACACTTTCCTCATATTCCAGTGGCTTTTATCCATGAAAGCCTAGCCTTTCTATTCCTTCTCTGAGCCTTGGAAGGATTTCTTTCTAAGGGAAAGACTTATCTTGCTTGTTCCTCGGAGATTCCTTGCTATTCCTCTGAGATTCCCTGTCATGCCTTCTTTTCCTAAGAAGTGAAGTTTTTTCAAACGGTGCATATAACTCAAGTGAAGCCATGATGATATGAACAGTGGTGTTCAAGTTTGTGCATGTTCCTACATTATGAGTGCCACCAAGCCAACAGCAATTGTAAATCGGTGTCAATTCAAACACACTTTCAAATTTTAAGAATCTTAAAATGTGAAAAAAGTGAACATGCTAAAATAAATGTAGAAATAATTAACATTTGGAAAACTTATTGTCAGTCATGTTTCCAAATCCATGATGTTTATTAACCAATTTAATTGTAACAATATGCAAACCTGTATAGTAGACTGTATCACAAATGAAGAAGGAGTGTTCCAATCACAGGGCATTTATGCCCAGGCCATCAATACAGTTTGCTGCTTCAGCAAGGCACCACCATTGTCAATCACAGGCCAAGACTGTTGAGGAAAGAATAAGACCTTAGAATAGTCCAAGCAAAGAAAAAAAAAAAAGTCTTTCAATACAGTTTCCCATAGGGTTGCCATATAAGGTAGAGAACACCCAGTTAAACTTGAACTGAGTTAAAATAAATTCTGTTTTAGTATAAGTATAAGCCATATATAGCATGGGATATACTTATACTAAAACATATGATTCATTTCTTTTCTGAAATTCAAATGTAACTGGGTATCCGGTATTTTTACTTCCTAAGTCTGGAAAACCTCTCTCCTATGCCAGACCAAAGTGCTTCTTTATACAACTTTACAAAATCTCACTTCCTTTCCAGAGAAGAGGGAGAAGCAGCTCGTGGGTTTTCAACATACTTCACATACCGTCTATTTTTACAAGAGTACACATAGCACTTTTCATGTGCCAGATATCTTACGTATGTTTTTACTGGTCCTCAGAACAGCCTAACAAGGACAGTACTTCTAGCCACATTTTATAGATGAATGAATTGAAATAAGTTAAATCATATATTCAAGGTTACACAGAAAATGTGTTAAAACTAATACAGAAACCCTTTTTTGTCTGACTGCAGAGGCCAAGCTCTTTGTAGTGAAAGCCACGACTTTGTCCTGTATTTTCCATCTTGACTATTCAGAACCATTTATTCCAAGTGGACAAAATTATTGCTTCCGTTTCAGTTCCTGTGAAACAGTGGGGATTATTGCCAAAAGGGAGGAGGGACAGTGTGTGCTTCTGTACTTCCTGTAATCACTATTCCACGGAGACTAGGACTGAGTCACCAACCCGATGTGGATCCACCCCCCACTGGTACATCAACGAAGAGCAAAAAAAGAAATCCATGCTAATTTCACGTGCTAATGGAAAGCCTCATGAACAAATCAATAAGTATGTGTTCTCCACATCCAAGAGGGGTAGATCTGTTCAGCAAAAACGTTCACTCTCAGATGTCAGAAAAAGAAAAGAAAGATTTTTCTTCCCATGTTCATGTTGTTGACTTACAGTCAGATGCAGTAGACATTAACTCAACTATGGCTCGGGCTATATGATTATAATCTTCAAGAGTTTTTGCCTTTTATGTCAGCAAAAGACAGACCACAGTTGCTCCACTATGCCTTTAGCAGTTTTCGTAATTCTTTATCACTCAATAATTTAATGTCCTCTATGGTAACATAAATTGCAATTTGTAAATTAAGAGAATCAGATTCCAAAACTCACTATATCTTGTAGTTCATTTTGTCCTCTAATTCTAAACACAGGTCTGCATTTGGGGAAAAGAAATGTGAGTATATTTTAAAAGTTTCTTTTGTTAAATGGATGGGGCTGAGGGAACTACAAGAAAATATGAGTCTTGTAAAAGATCTAACTGAAAAGCTATAGGCTGAGACTTATTTACCAATATAGGAGTATTAGTTGATAGCCATCATTTGGATTGTTTGTTAATTTTGAGAAAAAAGACTCTGCAATAATGTAAGATGCATTCGAGATAATGTAGTACCCAGTCAACGGAGCTTGTTTCCCTTCTTTTAAAAGAAAGGAAAAAGTCCTGAAGTTTTTCTGGAGTACCCCCCCCCCACCCCTTTTTTTTTTTTTTTTTTTTTTTGCATGCTGTTATTTCCTTTGTTTTATGTTTTGGCATTTTTTTAAGCATCCAGGTTTTTTGTAGCAATTGTGAAGTGGAAAGTTAGGTCTGTTTTGAGGTTTATTGGGGGTTATTTTGGAGGTTTAGACTAAGTGGATAGTAGTTTTAATTGTAAATTTATAATTTTATTAGTCTTTTTTGTTTGATCTCTCTCGCTCGCTCGCTCGCTCTTTCAGTTAAGGTATAAGTAATTGATCAGCAAGGCTAACCAAATTATGAGTCTGAGAAATTGTCCAACTCAGGCATTGTCTTTTAATTATTGTCAATTTTTTATGTACTCTATTTATAAAATTGAAACTGAGAGTATCATTTTGATGATTAGCATAACTTTCTCTAGATAATCTTTTTTGTTTGCCAGTATTTTATTTCAATTTTTTTCTATTTTTGCACATAGAACTTTACAGCCAGAAATTGTGATTTATTAACAGGTTAAGTAATATTTTTACTTTAATGTTTCTATGTGGTTTTCATTTTGAAATCTCAACATTGTTCATACATTTTGATTATATAAAATGGAATATATCTTCAAATTATATATATGTGTGTGTATATATATGTATTTTTTTAATTTCCACAGGTTATTGTGGTACAGGTGGCATTTGGTCACATGAGTAAGTTCTGTGGTGATTTGTGGAATTTTGGTGCGCCCATCACCCGAGCAGTATACACTGCACCCTGTTTGTAGACTTTTATCCTTCGCCCCTGTCCCACCCTTCCCCTCAAGTTCCCAAAGTCCACTGTATCATTCTTATGCTTTTGCGTCCTCATAGCTTAGCTCCTACATACCAGTGAGAACATACGATGTTTGGTTTTCCATTCCTGAGTCACTTCACTTAGAATAATAGTCTCCAATCTCATCCAGGTCACTGTGAATGCCATTAATTCATTCATTTTTATGGTTGAGTAGTATTCCATTTTGTGTATCAGTTTCTTTATCCACTCTTCGATTGATGGGCATTTGGGTTGGTTCCACAATTTTGCAATTGTGAATTGTGCCATTATAAACGTGTGTGCAAGTATCTTTTTTGTATAATGACTCTTTTCCTCTGGGTAGTTCTACCTCTTTTAGTTCTTTAAGGAATCTCCACACTCTTTTCCATAGTGGTTGTACTAGTTTACATTCCCACCAGCGGTGTAAAAGTGTGCCCTGATCGCAGCATCTATGCCAACATCTATTGTTTTTTGATTTTTTGATTATGGCCATTCTTGCAGGAGTAAGGTGGTATCGCATTGTGATTTTGATTTGCATTTCCCTGATTATTAGTGATGTTAAGCATTTTTTCATATGTTTGCTGGCCATTTATATACCTTCTTTTGAGAACTGTCTATTCATGTCCTTAGCCAACTTTTGATGGGATTGTTTCTTTCTTGCTAATGTTTGAGTTTGTTGTAGATTCTGGATATTAGTCCTTTGTCAGATGTATACATTGTGAAGATTTTCTCCCACTCTGAGGGCTGTGTGTTTACTCTCCTGACTGTTCCTTTTGCCATGCAAAACCTCTTTAATTTAATTAAGTCCCACCGATTTATCTTTGGTTTTATTGCATTTGCTTTTGGGTTCTTGGTCATGAAATCCTTGCCTAAGCCAAGGTCTGGAAGGGTTTTTCCAATGTTATCTTCTAGAATTTGTATAGTTTCAGGTCGTAAAGTCCTTAATCCATCTTGAGTTGATTTTTGTACAAGATGAGAGAGGAGGATCCAATTTCATTCTCCTACATGTGGTTAGTCAATTATCCCAGCACCATTTGTTGAAAAGGGTATCCTTTCCCTACTTTATGTTTTTGTTTGCTTTGTCAAAGATCAGTTGGTTGTAAATATGTGGGTTCATTTCTGGGTTCTCTATTCTGTTCCGTTGGTCTATCTAAATACCACCATCATTCTTCACAGAATTAGAAAAAACAACTCCAAAATCCATATGGAACCAAAAAAAGAGCCCACATAGCCAAAGCAAGACTAAGCAAAAAGAACAAATCTGGAGGCATCACACTACCTGATTTCAAACTATACTATAAGGCCAAACTATACTATAAGGCCATAGCCACCAAAACACTATGGTACTGGTATAAAAAAATTAGATTATCTTGAATATTGTTAAAAGATTTTTTAAATCTCTCAACATATGTCAGTATCGACTTAGCAGGCTTTTGCCAACATTGCTGTATTTTCTTCTAGCCTACCACTTTTTGGAAGACTAAATGGATGGCTTGGAGCAAAGTCTTTGTAACCTCACAGGCACACGTGTGATCTTCTTTTGTAATTAAGTAGCTAAGACACATTTTAAAAACCCCTTCTTTTGTGTCTAGCTACTTATTTTTTACCTTTTAAAAAAATTAACGTGTGAACTAGGTGATACAGATCAGAAAAACCACAGTCGTAACTTTGGTGTTAAGCTTTCTGGCAAAACCAACAGGGTCCTCGTGGAAATTAGATTTTTATTAATTTTTTTTTGAAACAGGGTCTTGCTGTGTCACCCAGGCTGGAGTGCAGGGGCCTGATTACAGCTCATCACAGTCTCAACACCCTGGGCTCAAACGATCCTCCCACATCAGCTTCCCAAGTAGCTGGGACCACAGGCACATGCCATCATTTTTGGCTATTTGTTTGTATTTTTTTGTAGAGATGGGGTTTCACCATGTTGGCCAGGCTGGTCTCAGTCCCCTGGGCTCAAGTGATCCTCCTGCCTCAGCCTCCCAAAATGCTGGGATTATAGGTGTGAGCCACTGTGCCTGGCCAGGAAATCTCTTACTTCTGTCTTTAAAGTTTACCTTTGATGATGGCTGATAAACTAAGGTGGGCTTTCCTCTGCCAGATATTCGCTGTTTCTGAAATTAAGCTAGAACAGCAGGAGTGGGAGGAGGGGATCAAAGGAGGAAAAGGTGAGCGCAGGTGAGACGCTTCAGACGCGGAAGGGAAGAGATAAGGAAGCAGGAGAGAATCAGCTTCGGCTGCTTATTTATTCATTTATTTTAGAGAGCTTGTTTCTTCCTTTAAGGAAAGAATTTTGTCAGAGCCTCTGTAGATGCTTTTAAGTACTATAGGAAGGAAGTCTCCCGATTATTTTGTTTCATTTTAGAGCCAGTACTTTCCATTGTAAAGTAAATCCATTAATGTTGATATTTTAAAGGTGTATCACTTTGGCTATTGTGTGACTTTTTTTATGGGTTAAGTAAAACCATTTTACTCTTTAGATATTAACAGGAGGTGGTGCCATAAGTATTGGACATGAATCTAGCTGGAGTTTCTAAGGACGAATCACTCTTGAGGAAGACTTAGTTTCAGATGGACAGCTACCTATAATCTGGGTTCTCTTTTTAAGAAATTAAAGATTGAAAGAGAAAGATGTTTTGGATCTGGTGTGCTGCTTACTGAGAATTGTATTTTGAGGTGTCACTCACGAGTCACTTTTCCCCTCTCACATGTCTTGGTAAAACCCAGGAATCCTGGGATCTTAAGGCACTGAGAGGTCAGCCCTTCCTGTGTTGCCACCAGGCTCAGCTAGAATTTCTGAATGCTTCTGGGGGAATAATTTCATGTGAGATTGTTTTATGTTGTGAGCAACGGCCTTCGTGGCCTGAGGTGATTTTTGGCCAGGAGAAACAGTGTTCCTCACTCTGGGGACTTACATTTGTCCTCATAGAAAATTTTTTATTGGCTTTGGTCACTTCAAAACGGACCTCAGATATGTCAAATAAACTGAGCTTCAGAGTTTTGTTTTTTTAATTATAAATTAACATTTTTAATTGTAAATCTTCCCTAAGCCATAAAATATTCACTCTTTTTGAGACAGAGAAATTTTTTTCCTGACCAAAATTTGAATAAGGGAAAAGGCTGTACAAATTTTAATAAGTAGCTTAACAAACAACCCTTAACCTCAGAGAAAAGTGCAGATCACAAATTTGTGAACAGCGCAATTTCTAGGGAACAAAAACAAAATTTCTACCTTAAAGCAGAGCTTCACTGTCAGCCGCATCAAGCGCGGAATCAGGTCACCTGAATAAAGTCTAAATCTCACCCTAAACCAGACAGATTTAAAATCTGAGAGCGGCCTTGCCAGAGACCCTTGCGAGGTTGGGTAAATAAAAGCTGTGTGTGCTGGTACCCAGGCCCTTCTTGTCAGCGAAACAGTGAGAATCACTGCAGGCTAGCTTAAGGTCCCATCTGGGTCACCAAAATGCCAACCTACCAAAGAATCAGAGTCCAGTTTAAAGAGAGTTTATTTCAATGTAAAGTTTGAACAAAGCCATCCAGGGAACACAACTTCCAAAGGAGCAGAGTCAGTGTTCCAAAGTATAGAAGTTTAGGTTCAATTATACAGACAAAGTTGAAGGAAGTTTAACAGAACTTTAACATCTTATTATATAAGTTTTAATGCATCAGTACGATGATCTGAATAGTCGAGGTGGTCTTTTTTGAGGGGAGTATATTCAACATTTAACACTGAAGATGAAACACTCGTGGGGTTTTGGCATCACCTGGTCTGAGATGCAAGGTAATAGAAGAGGCAGTTAATCTAAAACAGCAATCAGTGATTGGAAGGAGAGCAGGCCCGGTCCCTGGTCTCTCCTTGTCATTTATAAAACAAAAACAATGAGAGAAAGAGTTAATCTATAGTCTAAAAAGTAAAAGTTATTAATTTATATAACTTTACATAAAGTTATATAAAGTTTACATATGCTATGTGCTATGTGACTCATCCCCCAAGGCTTACCTTCTCCCTTGGATAATGAAGTTAGAGGAGCCTAAAATTATATTATGTTTTATTTTATGCAAGTTTTAAAATTACCATGGAAGGTAAAAATGTGCTGGAAGAAAACCACAACTGCATTTTTAATTTTCATGTTTGGAACTGGTCTTTACTCTTGCTATCCAGGCCCACACCTGCCTACTTTGAGTGGAATATCTGGGTCTGTTTAAGAGAGATAATTGTACCCAGAAAGGGGGCCGCTGTGTAAAGTAACAAACAGAGTTTAGTGGAGCAGGTCACAGAGATCAAGGAAATTATGAGGGCAACATAGCAGCAAAGCATGTGGTCAGAGAGCTGGTAGGGAAAACATCATAGATTCCATTCGAAGCAGACTCACGGGAGTAACTCATATCAAACTCAATACTCCATTCTCACCTCTCCATTGTTCCAGTATTACTTCACTGCACTTTGAGCAAACAGAAATATAACCTTAACCTATCACATTCTTTCTTTATATATTCATTGTGATGGTTAATACTGAGTGTCAACTTGATTGGATTGAAAGATACAGGTATTGATCCTCGGTGTGTCTGTAAGGGTGTTGCCAAAGGAGATGAACATTTGAGTCAGTGGACTGGGAAAGGCAGACCCACGTTTAATCTGGGTGGGAACCATCTAATCAGCTGCCAGGACAGCTAGAATATAAGCAGGCATCAAAATGTCAACAGAGAGACTGGCCTCGCCTCCCAGCCTACATCTTTCTCCCATGCTGGATGCCTCCTGCCCTTGAACACCGAACTCCAAGTTCTTCCGTTTTGGAACTTGTACTGGCTCTCCTTGCTCCTCAGCCTGCAGATGGCCTGTTGTGGGACCTTGTGATCATGTGAATTAATAATAAACTCCATTTATATGTATATCTATTCCATTAGTTCTGTCCCTCTAGAGAAACCTAACTAATACATTCATTGATTCAATAATTATCTTGAGTGCTTACTCCATGCCAGGCACTGTTTTAGGTACAGGGGATTCGGCAATAAAAAGAAAGAAATGCTGCCCTCTTGCAGCTCACATTCCAGCTAGGGAAATCAGGTGATACCATAAGTAAGTCAAATGCACAGTATGTTCAGGGGTGATAGATGCTAAGCAGGAAGGAAATGAAGCACAGAAAGTGGCTACAGAGTATTGAGGAGGTGGTGTACAATCTTATATGGGATACCCAAGGAAGGCCTTGCTGGGGTTGCATTTCAATAAAACCTTGAAAGGATATGAGAGGAAACACTGGGTGACTTTTAAGGAAATAATACCCAATTTGAATGGGTGAAAGTAATGATCCAACACTATACAAGTGGACAGAATGGAGAGCAAAAACCACACGATCATCTCAACCAATACAGAAAAAGCACCTGACAAAATGCAACAGCATTTCATGATAAACACTCAACAAAGCAGAAGTAGAAGAAAACTACCTCAGCATAATAGAATCCATATATGAAAACCCACAACTAACACCATTCTCGACAGTGAAAGACGGAAAGCATTTCCTCTAAGATCATGAACAGGACAGAGATGTGCACTCTTACTACTTCTAAGTTCAAGATAGTACTAGAAGTCTCAGCCAGAACACCTAGCCAAGTGAAAGAAATAAAAGCCACCCTCATTCAAAAGAAGGAAGTAAAATTATTTCTATTGACAAATGACATGAGCATATATGTGGAAAATCCTAAAGATTTCAAACACACAATCCTGTCAAAATGAATAAACAGTTTCAGCAAAGTGGCAAAATTAAGATCAACACACAAAAATCAGTTGCATTTCTGTAAACTAGCAATGACCAATCCAAAATGAAATTAAGAAAATAATTCCACTTATTGTAGCCTCAAAAATACTTAACCAAGGGGGTGAAATACTTGTACACTGAAAACCATGAAATTTTGCTAAAATAAATCAGAGAAGATACAAATAACTGGAAAGACATCCTGTGCTCATGAATTGGAAGAATTATTATTATTAAAACATCCATATTAACCAAAGCAATATATAGATCATTGCAATCCCTTACAAATTCCCAATGGTATTGTGTTGCAGAAATACGAAGATAATTCTAAAATTTATGTGAAATCTCAGGAAATGCCCAAATAGTCAAAACAATCTTCCAAAAGAAGAACAAAGTTGGAGGTCTCCCACTTTCTGATTTCAAAAATACTACAAACCAAAAGTAATCTATATGGGGTGGTTACTGGCTTAAAGACAGATGTACATGTGTGTATGTGGATACAGCCATTCACCAAGCGCTGGATTCTGCTTCAAGCCGGTTTCCACTGTCATTGCAAGGTGGCTGCAGTGCTTCCGCATTTTGCCCCTAAAACCACGATGTCCAGGGAAGAAAGAGAGTATATCTCTCCCTTTTTACTTTTACTCTCCCTTTTATAATACTCCCAAGTGTATACACACACACACACACACAGACACACACACACACACACACACACATATATGTGTATATATGTATGTATGGAATAAGTGAGGAGCCCAAAAATACACCCATATATGTAGTTAAATGATTTCAACTATGTTGCCAAGACTACACAGGGGATAAAGGACGGTTTTTTCAACAAACAACATTGGGGAAACTAGATACCAACATACAAAAAATGAAGTTGCACTCTTACCTTATACAATGTATAGAAATTAAACCAAAATAGAATAAAGACCTACACACAAAATCTAAAACTATAAAACTCCTCAGAAAAAAACATAAGGAAAAATCTTCAAAAGACATTGAATTTGGCAATGATTTTTTGGTTATGCGCTAAAAGCACAGGCTAAAAGCAAAAGTAGATAAATGGGATGACATCACACTTTTAAACTTCCAGACATCAAAGAAAAAAGATCAACAAAGTGAGAAGACAACCCAGACACTGGGAGAAAATATTTGCAAATCACATATTTAATAAGGGGTTAATATCCAGAATTTACAAGGAACTTCTACAACTCAACAACAAATAGTTAACCCAATTTTTAAAAATGGGCAGAGGTCTTAAATAGATAATTCATCAAAAAAGATATACCAATGGCCAACAAGCATAAGAATAGATGCTCAATATCACTAATCATCAGGAAAATGCAAATCAAAGTCATAAGGAGATTTCATCACACCCATTGGAACAGCCACTATCAAAAGAACAGAAAATAGACAGCGTAGGCAAGCATGCAAGGTATGGGAATCTTCATGCATTGCTAATGGGAATGTAAGATGCTGCATCTATTATGAAAAATGTATGGAGATTTCTCAAAAAATTAAAAATAGACTTACCATATGATCCAGCAACCCCACTGTGGGTATACATACAAAAGAATTCAAAGATCGGTCTCAAAGAGATATTTGCACACCCATACTCATTGCAACATTATTCACAATAACTAAAAGGTGAAAGCAACTCAAATGTCCATTGAAAGTTGAATAAAGAAAACGTAGCTTATACAAACAACATAATATGATGCAGCCTTCAAAAATAAGAAAATCCTGTTACATGCTGCAACATGGATGGACTTGAGTACATGATTCTAAGTGAAATAAGCTAGTCACAAAAGTACACATATTTTACAATTCAATTCATATGAAGTATCTACTCAAACTCTTAGAAACCAAAGGTAGGAAGGTGTTTATCAGGTGTTGGGGAAGAGGGGAATGGGGACTTGTTTAATGGGGACAGGGTTTCAGTTTTGCAGGATGAAAAAAATTCCAGAGATCTGCTGTACAACATCATAAACATACTTAACATGACTGCACTGAACACTAAAAAATCAATAAGACAGTAAATTTAATATGGTTTTTACCACAATAAAAAGTAATAATCTAATCATTTTTTATGCTTTTATTTTCCTTGTTAAGGAAATAGGGCTTCTGCTGTGCCCCCTGATTTTATCCCACTTTGCCGTGATTTCCAAGGGCTTTTCCACGATCAGTTAGAAGTTTGTTAGGAAGACTCAGAAAGGAAGGAGTACCGTAAGGGTTAGGGCTGAGCAGGGAGAGGAGGATTGTGTTTTGTTTTAGGATAACTGGGAGACTGGGAGAGCACGGTTGCGGAGATGGACAGGAATGCTGACACATGCATCCCACTAATAGAGAATAAAACATTCCAATGTGTGGTCATTTAACGGTGAAACTGCTTACAGATGAGGCAATGCAGAGCCGGTGTCAGGAACAGGCTTGTGTCACATGCTCCTGAGTAACTCGGCCATCACCTCTCAGTTTGGAGCTAGTGTTGCTACTCATGATAGACTGTATTTTTAGAAAACTCCAAGCAACGTTGGCAGGGAGGAAGGCCAAACCATTTGCTGGATACTGAATGCATGTCTGGCACTGTCTCAGGACAAATCAAACAGGTAGATTCAAGAGATTCCTCAAACAGAAGAAACAGACACATATGAATAAGTCTACTTAATAACGTGTTTGAATTGGCCTGATAAGGAAGACAGGATACGGTTCAAAAAAGGCACAGAAGAAGAAGCAACTCATCCAAAGGTGCACAGCTGGAGGGAGTGTGGTATCAGGAGTCGTCAAGGAGAAGATGGTGTTTATGGAAGGTATTATTGATGGCCTACCACGTCGTCCACCTCCATTTCCTCCCTGACAAGAAGCACTGCAGTTCTGTTCAGGATCAGCCTTGCCCTTAGGAAAGGTGACCCTACCAAGAATATTCCCTAGGTCCACAAGAATATTCCAAATAATCTAAAGTCATCATAATACTCTTTCTCTTATAAAAGACAGGTTTAGGGGTGAACAAATAAGTTTTCACCAAGTCATGATCTGATCTAAATCGGAGCACTGCTGGAAGACATTTCCCTGTTTCTACAGAAAGACAAAAGGGAGAGACAGACTCTCTTCCTCCCCTGGCCATTGTTTTTAGGGGCAAAATGTGGAACCACTGCAGCCAGCTTGCAATGACGGTGGAAACCGGCTTGAAGCGGAGTCCAGGACTCAGTGAATGGCTGAGCTGCCCGGGGAACTACTTGCAGAGCTGTTTCCACCAGGAGTTACAGCGAGGGGATGCATCTTCTTGTTTATGGCAAGTAAGTCAGGGTCTCCTGTTACGAGAAATGAAAGTCACCTTAAGGAGTGTAGGTTTAAACTCCTACTGGTCAGATAATCTGTGAAAATTTCAGAAGTAGAAACTAGCATTGGAAGCAAAGAAAAAGGGATAAAAAGTCAATTGTTCTTGGATGTAATATTTCAGTAGAGCAGGTGAATGGCTTGAGATAGCAGAGAAATAAAACTAGTGTTAGGATGACATTTGTAGAATAAAGTCAGATCTGAGCTAGCAACCTCAGTAAATTCCTAATCATGAGTATCAGGCCTCGGCATAGTGGCTGGATTTTAATTTATAGCCAGGGGTTCGTAATCATTTTGTGCCTCGGGCCTCTTTGGCAGTGCAACAAAGTCTATGGATCCTCTCTCAGAATGTTTTTTTTAATTTATAAAATAAAGCACATGGTAATGAAGAAAACTAGTGATATTTTTAAAACATATGTTATGTTTTAAAAAAACAAATTTGAATTAAAGTAACACATAGGCTTCTTTATCAACATATTAATGAATAAAAACTAGGGGTGCCTTTGTAACTACAGGAATTGGAAACTTGTGAAAAGCATAAAAAATACATCAATATATATCTACCAATTGTAATACAGTACAAAAATATGTAAATTCCATTGGAAAGAGGGCCTTAAGAGCCATTGAAACCTCTGTGATGTGTTGCCTATTCTCATAAGTAAAGGAAGTACTGAATTTTTGTTAAAGATTGGTAAAAGTAAGTGTGATGTACCCAAGATCATTGCGTCCAAGGCCACCGCAAGTGGCCAGGGAGGCCAGGATGAGAAACCTTGGAGAAGAGGTCTTTAAGACTGCAGGTACTGCCCCAAACTTAAATTAACATCTTTTTTTGTTGGCTAACAGTAGACTATGCCTCCAAGATGAAGTCTTTTAAATCATAATATAGACAAGTATTTTGACTGTAACACCATAATCTTTACTTATTTACCATGTGTGGTATACTGCATGTTGGAGAATGAGTACTCAAGGAAATAAATTATGTCCTTTGTCATATATTAATGCAAGAGGTGAATAAGCCCATGTAGTAATGAACCGTCAGCTGATCAGGACAGATTTAAGTATGCAGTGTGATCCTTGTCCAAAACTGTGCATCCCTGTGACTGTGCATGTTGTCCCAGTGACCATCTTACAGTGTCCTTTTCTCCACTGCTAGGTTACCGTTTTGTGCTCTGAAAGGTGAGAATGAGAGAGTGTCAGTATAAGGCATTGGACTGCACTCCTACGTTACGTCAGTTCACCTTCATATAGACCAGCCACCATCCTTTGTGTTCTCTTATTACACAAGAAAATAAAATATTGTCTTAAAAATCATAATAATAAAGGCTATAATAGGATAAAAGTTCATAATTTAATGGACAGAAATATATAAATGCAAGAATTTATAGCATAATGATTGCTATGTAGATTTTCAGATATAATTTATAAGGATTTCTGAGTCTATAAACACTCTAAAGATATAGCATTAACACTGTATGTGTAAATATACATATTTATGCAATAGAATAAGGATTTAAAAAAAAATACCAAATTTCCAGATCTTTAACATAATTTTCAGTGTCTTTCTGGAGTTTTGTTTTATACGATGAGGTCAAATTTGCTACATTAGCCTTCTACTAGGACAATCTGTTTTCCTTGGCACTTTTCTTAATCCTGGTTCATCGTCTTAAAAATGAAGAGTGTTCAATTCAGGGTAATGGGGTAGTTTCGGTGGATCAACACTAATCTGTATATTTTGGAAAATCAATTTAAAAATTCATGCCCAATGAAAAATACTTGGGACCACACTACATGAAGGTACATGAACTCAATGTAACTTGATTAGGTAATAGCTTCTGAAACACAGAAATTTGTGCTGATTCATTTTCATATGCAGATGATAATATCTATTCAAAGAAGGTCTCACAATGCAGACCACAAAGATAAAACAGTATGTTGGCCTCAGAGAAAAGATGATATCATGATATCTAGTTTGAAATAGAAGAGCATGACCTTCAAAACCGACTTGCTGGTGTGAGGCATTAGCTGTATTCTCCATACGCCAATTGGGAGCTTAGAAAATTGATATATCAAGATGTATTTGATGACAATCAACATAGATCGTAGTGAATGAGATCCCCCAAGAAGAATATTTAGTGGGAAAAAGAGCACAAGAAAGTGCCCTGGTCATACTATTATTTAAGTATCATTCACAGAAAGATGAACCAGCAGAAGAAAATGTAAAACTCAGGAACGTGAAAAGTTATCCAGAAAAGTCTGGTGTCATCAGCCAAGTATTCTAGTAAGGAAAAAAGGCATCTTTGAATGATGCCACTGAGAACTACCAGAGTGACGAGGACAGAGACGCAAGGCATTGAGCTGAAAGTGAATGAGGTGGGAAGCAGCGGAGACCCCGGTATTGCTGTCTTGTCTTTCAAGAAGCTTGGCTGTGCTATGGGAAAAAGAAAGCAGTGAAGGGGAACTAAGTATGCACGTGTGTTTCTAAGGTGAGGGTAAGTCAGGAAAAGGGGCAAGCTGAAAATACAAGAGAGAAAGGAAACAAAACAGGATTCCAGAGAAAATCAGAGGGTACAAATGGGGTGGTGGAGAAGGAGCTTTGAGCCCAGGAAGAACCCCCCCACACTCGTCCCTGTGCGTGAGAAGGGAAAAGCCCAGTTCTCAGGGTGTCTGCTGTGCAGAGCAGAAGCCGAGTGTCATGGTGCAGGATATGACAGCAGCAATGAGGCACAGACATCGTTCAGCTAATGCTGGAAATCAAACAGCAGAGAGAGCCCAGCTGAGTGGCAGCGGACGGTCTGATAGGGAAATAGGCGGCCACAGGCTGGTTGGGTGGCTTTAGACTGTTAACTCTGTAAGTCTTTTGCACATCTTTACTATGACATCCAACAGCCACGTGGGGAATTTGCACACATTCCTTCCCCTTGTCTATAGAAATTACTACAATAAATCATTTCTGGCGACATGGTTCAGGGGCTTAGAATTATCATCGTCATCATTATCTAATCAGCTAATATTTTCTGCCACCTTACAAAGTCGCAGGAGCTATGCCAAGTGCTCTTCGTATGTTAATTCATTTAATCCTCCCCACAGTCTTGAGATGGGAAACTTCATCATTCCTGCCACTGAACCAAGCGATGGCTCACACCCAGCCCAGGGTCAAGCGGCCAACAGCTGGACCAGGCAGTGCCCAGCAACTAAGCAAGTGCCCTCAGCCAGCAGGTTCTCATCTGGACCAGGTGCCCGGAGGATATGCAGTCTCACAACAATCACTTCCTTTTCTTTGGCCACTTTTCAGGCTGCTAATATTTCAAAAAAATTTTTAAAAAAAAGTTTCTTAGGTTAACTTAAAAAAAAAAAAACTTAAAGGCAGAGATTGATTCACTTTTGAATGTGCCATTTTTTCCAATAATAATATTTAATTTGAGTTCTCTTTTTTCATTTAGAGCAGTACTTTAACAATTAATGCAAGTGGATAAATTCTGAGAAAATAGGAAATTTTATCATATCAGAAATTACTACTTGGAAAGAAAAAGAATTTACATTTTAAGTTTAAAAAATAAAAAAAGACTAATAATCAGGAAGCACAGGAATTAAACATTATATTTCAACTGTGTTAAAAAGTGATTTCCTCAGAAAAAACTACTTTAGAAAGAATGCTGTCTTATGAGAACTGGAATTTATTTCCTCAACAAATATATAACTTATGTATACATAATTCATATATATATATATCTTAAAGTATGTTAGAATTGATTTGTTGGCTGGGTGTGGTGGCATGCCTCTGTAATTGCAACACTATATATATATATAGACAGAGAGAGAGAGAGAGAGACAGGGTCTCACTCTGTGGCCCAGGCTGGAGTGCAGTGACATGAACACAGCTCCCTGCAGCCTCGACCTCCTGGGTTCCTGCGATCCTCCCGCCTCAACCTCCTGAAGTGTTGCAATTACAGAGGCATGCCACCACACCCAGCCAACAAATCAATTCTAACATACTTTAAGATACAGAGGATAAAATAATTTACATAATATAAATCAGCGTATTTAATTGTTTTGGTTTCAAGCAATGAGCTTGGGCCTTCTAAAAGACAGTTCCCTTAGTCAAGTCTTAGAAGAAAACAGGACCAGATGTTTGACCCTCAATAACTCCAAAGCCAGTGACTCAGGGGACAACTTGTGAGGTGGACAAGGTCCCCTACTTCCATGTGTCTCTTCCATGGATCCTGACACACAGGTAAAGACAACAGGAGAGAAAGAAGGGCTTCCTGGAGAATAAAAAGCTGAGAGGAACTTACAGTTAAACTGTACCTTAAGGAATCTTTGAGCCCATCCCCTGAGCGTCACATGGGCTAATTCTTAATACCCCTGCTTTGGAAACTGGGTTCAAAGCCATTAATTAACATATCGAAAAATAAGAAACTAAGAAGTGGTACAATAAGGCCACTAAAATAGGTCTCTAGTCTCTTAGTGTTCATTTCAGTACAGAGCAATGTATGTCCCTACATGTAGGCAACATCCTCAATGCTGTTTCTTCCTAAGTTTCTGTAGAGAACCCAGTTTAATTGCAACTGGGAAATGCATGATTGTGTGAAGGCTCGTGCTTGGAAATCCATCAGGATGAGATATAGCAGCTCTAAGTGTCCCTGAGAGAGCTATTCTGATGCTGAAGCTGAGTAGAGTTTCCACTTGTAATAACGAGCTTAAGCAAATGACAGTTACCTCTCCTGTGCTGATGAACTAATAAAAAAATTTCATAAAATGACATGGGTGCTTTTGCTAAAAATGTATACTTTATTCGATTGGTTGTTTTTCAACAGTACTTTGAAGGATCTTGGTGAAATAGAAAAACATGGGTCTTGTGAACTGAAGTTACTGTTTCATTTAATAAATAAAAGAAAACGAATTGAAATATGAGAATCATAGCAATTATTATTTCACCCTCCAGGTGGTATCTTTGCCTGTTAACATTTAAAATATTAAACCTGTCAAATTGATGTAGGGTCCATTACTGCCCAAGCACCACTGGTATCTTCATAGCTTTGACATTTTCAACATTTCTAGGGAGCAATATGAAAACCGTGACAACACGTAGCCATGTTTTCCTGACTTGATTTGTGAGGCAGAAGCAACGAAAATTAAACTGACCGTTTTAAGAATTTTTCTATTTTGGCTTGGTATTCATTTATTTATTGTTTCATTCATTAACCCAACACATAATGATTGGCAGTCCTTCCTGTGCCTGTACTGTTTTCAGTGCAGGGAGGGCATCATGAACAAGACAGACAGAGCCCCCTGCCTTCATGGATCCTAATTCCAGCTTTGGGAGGAGAAGGATAGAAGTACTGAGTCGAAAAAACACATCATGTTTCAGACGGCGATTCACACTAAGTAGAAAGATAAAGCGAAGGCAGGCCACAGAGTGCGGAGGGTGGGTTGTAATCTTAATGACATAATCAGAAGCGAACTTACCAAGAAGGTGATGGGAAAAAACTTGAAAGAAGGGAGAGCACGCTCCCAATACAGGAACCAACAAGCCCCAAAGTCTGCAGGCGCAGGCGGGGTTGCTCTTGGCTGTTTGATGCTCTAAGAATCCAAAGAGTGAGCAGGGTTGGAACTGACGGAGTGAAGCAGAGGAGTTCACGCCTGAGAGGTGATGGTGGCATGTTTCCCCTACATTAAATAGATCGATAAACTTTATCTTATTTGTATTCCTGTTTTAATTAAATAAGGAGCAAAACCCTTTGCTTTAATAAAACAAAAACTCAATCTCAATAGGGACATAAATGTGACCGACAGGTCACCACAAAAGGCCTCTTAGACAGTCTTACAAAATTTAAGTTTTGTAAATTTTGTGTTAAAGAATTCAGGTAAGTTCAATCAGTAGTCACATGAAGATAAAGTTCAAAGGTCAAGGTAAATGTCCCATCACTTGCTAGTTCCTGGTTGCCACCATTTGCTGACTTTGAATTCACCTGTTTACCTTCCTCCAACTCTTCTGTGCAGTTCTTTTTGCCAAACCCTCCCAAATCTGTGCGTGTATGCTCAGATGTTCTAACTGCCCCTGTAAATTACCACCAAGCCCCGTCTGCATCTAACTCCATCTGCTTTTCTGTCACAAGAAGAGACACCACCGCTCCAAACAGCTTCCTTCCAGGCTAACTCAGGACCTTGATTCTTCAATTATGGCTACACATTTTATTATTATCCTCACCATAGTTGTGCCATTTAATATTCTGCAATGGTTATAAATTGTACTAATACTGTATATTAGTCTCAAGAATTAACATATTTTCCTTATTGTTAAGAACTCTGCCTGACGCAGTCAGTAGTCACGCCCTGTTGGTGGTATCATTACAACACTCACATCTCTGTTACAAATCCACATTTGCCCATACCATTGTCACTCACTTAGCTCAACTTAGGACTTCTCATCTGAATTATTTCAAAGATTTTCCAATACAGCATTCAGTCTGACAATGCAAAATACCCTCATTTATAAAAATACTGTAAGATAGAAATTTTGGGACTGGAAAGGAACTCTTTTATCTAACTTACCTGATGCATGGACTTTTGTTCATTTGTTTGCTTGTTTTTTAATTTCTGCCAGGTAGTTTTCAGTCTTCCATTTGTAGCACAACTCTTCTGGTGAGAGAATTCACAAAATCTAAAAGTGGATACATTTTCTAACCATTCAAATTGTAAGGCATTAATAATCAAATGCAGCAGTGTATTAAAAAATACACCATGGCCACGTGGATTTTCCCCAGGTGCGCAAAGATGATTCAACATTCCACAATCAATCAATGTGACCCACCGTATCAGCTGGATAAAGAAGAAAAAATGTATTACCACATCAATAGAAGCAGAAAAGCATTTGACAAAAGCAACATTCATTCATGAGAAAAACTCTCAGAAAACTAGAAATAGAGAACAAGAGTCAAATTCCTAAAGAGCATCTTTAGGAAGGAGGAGGAGGAGAAGGAGGGAGAGGAAGAGGACAAGAAGAAAATGGAGAAAGAAAACAGAATTTTGATCTAAACCTCACACCTTATGCCAAAAACCTCACATTTATTGACTTAAATATGAAATATAATGTGGGTGGCAAGCCACCCAGGTGCTGAGACAAGAGACTGAAGGCACAAGCTGTTTCAGTGTAATAAAGACAATAATTATAATAAGTTATACTAGAAACAGGATATAGAGATGATTATGAATATTATCAATCATTAGTTTGTAGTAGTATTCTTTGTATTATTATTATTATAATCTCTGTTTTACAAGTATAACCTAGGGAAAACCAGGAGCTGAAGGGACAGTGCAAGAGGTGAAGAGAAGGCAAGAGTGTGAGCCCTCTGTCATACCCAGACAAGGGCCACTTGAGGGCTCCTTGGTCTAGCGGTAGTGCCAGTGTCTGGGACAACACCCATTACATAGCAGACCTTGGTCTAGCGGTAACACCAGTGCCTGGGAAGACACCCGTTACTTAGCAGACTGGGAAAGGGAGTCTCCCTTTCCCTGGGCGAGTTAGAAAACACTCTGCTCCACCACCTCTTCTGGGAGACCTGACATTAGCCAGGCCTGCCTGCAGTCATCCAGAGGCTTCAATGCCTCCCCGTGGTGCTGCGCTTCAGTGGTCACGCTCCTTGTCCACTTTCATGTTCCGCCTGTACAGCTGGTGCCTCTCTTAAGTTCTTAGAAGAGAGCAGTAGCAAAATTAGTGAAAGTATTAAAGTCTTTGATCTCACTGATAAGTGCATAGAAGAAATCCTGATGTATGCTGTCCTCCCTCTCCGCCTCAGCTACGGCAAAGGGAAAGGCTCCCTGTCCAGTGGACACGTGACTCGTGTCACCTTATCAATCACTTGAGATGACTCACTTTCCTTGCCCTGCCCCCTTGCCTTGCATACAATAAAAAGCAGTGCATCCAGGCATTCGGGGCCACCACCGGACTCCGTGCATTGGTGGTAGTGGTCCCCTAGGCCCAGCTGTCTTTCTCTCTCTCTTTATCTCATGTCTTTATTTTTCTATGATCTCTCGTCACCACATATGAAGAGAAAACCCACAGGCCCCGTAGGACTGGACCCTGCAATATAAAGCTATACAACTTTTAGGGAAAAATATAGAAACTAGGACTAGGCAAAGAGCTCTTAGTCTTCACACCAAAAGCACAATTCAGAAAAAGAAATATTGACAAATTGGACCTCATCAAAATTAAACAGTTTGATCTGCGGAATTCCCATTAAGAGGATAAAGAGACAACCTACAAATTAGGAGAAAATATTTGCAAACCACAGACCCAATACAGGGCTAACATACAGAATAATAAATAACTCAAAATTAAACATTAATAAAGCAAATATCCAATTCAAAAATGGGGAAAATGCAAGATAAATTTCACTGAAGTGGTTAGACAGATGATACATCAATGCATGAAAAGATGTCCAACATCATTAGCGGCAGGAAAACACAAAATAAAACTACAGCGAAACATCACTGTAGCTGAAGTAAAAAAAATAGTCATAAAACCAAATGCTGTTAAGAAGGTGGAGAAACTGGGTCACTTATACATTGTTGGTGGAAATTTAACATGGAACAGCCACTCAATAAACAGCATGGCGGCTTCTTACTCTTGGCAGTTGACCCAGAGAAATGGAAACATGTTCACACAAAAACCTATACAGAAGTTTTACTCACAAGAGCCCATATTGAAAACAACCTAACCAGCCTTCCATGGATGAATAAACTGCAGTGCATTCACCCCAAAAATACTACTGAGCAATGAAAAGGAGTACAAAGAAAAGTACTGATACACATAACAACTCGACGTCACAGGAATTATGCTAACTATGCCAGTCTCAAAGAATTCCCTATTGTCTGAATCCATTTATATGGCATTATTAAAACGCTGCATTTGTGGAGATGGGAAACAGATGAGCAGTTGCCAATATTAGGGAGTGGAGAGGAAGAGAGGCAGCTGTGGCTGTAAAAGAGGTGCGCAGGAGGCTCGTGTTGGGTTTATCCTTGTGTGTTTTTTCGTCTTGGTGGGCACACAAATCTACACATGATAAAACTGCGAAGAACTACAGGCACACACGCACACACCACACACACACGCACGCACCACACACACACACACGCACACACCACACACACACACATGCACGCACGCACACACAATATTCTCAGGTTTACAAAGAAACTGCAAAAGAGAATTCCCGCATGTTAACATGTGACTACCCTTCCTTTACTGCCTATACATGCAGTTTGTGTGTGTGCGTGTTCGCATGGTTCAGAAAACTATGAGTACAAGTTGCAGACATCATTGATGCTTTATCTATTAAAATTTCAGTGTGTATTTCTAGAAATAGACCATTTCATAACCACAATCTGATTCTGAAAATGAAGAGGTGAATGTGGACAGCATCCTATTTTTCCCCCCACAGACTTGATCCTGGTTTGCCAGTTACCCTCGTGCTCCTGATCTGGTGCAGGAGCCAATCCCGACCATCCTCACATTTAGTTGGGCGTCTTCTTAGTCCTTTGTAATCAGGGACAATTCCTCCATCTTTCTTTGTGTTTCACAATCTTGACACTAAAGAGTGGAGAACAGTTGTTTTGAAGTATAACTTCCATTTGGGTTCACTGGATGCTTCCTCCTGATTAGATCTAGGTTATGAAATTTTGGAGGATATGCACAGAGGCGATGTGATGTGTTCTTGTCGGTATGTTCCTTGTGTCTAAGGGCACAGGAGCTCAGCTCATCCCATCACTGCGATGTTAATTTGATCACGTGATTACTGCATTAAGATGGAACCTGCTATAAAGTTCCTATTTTTCCTTTGGCAACTAATATTTACATATTCTGTGACTAACAAATATATAACTATCTTGTTTTTCTGCCTATTTCTGCATGATTTTAATGACCATTGGTAATTCTTCCCCAACTAAAGTAGTTACCAAATGATGAGATTTTAATTCCATCTTCCCTTTATCTTTATTGGCTAGATTCCTACCATATGGAAGAGGTTTCCCTTCTCTTCCATTTATTTATTATCTATTTGTACATACCCAGTGTGCATTTGTAGATTCTCATTCTATTCAGGGGGACACAACCCATTGCCATCAATTATTCTGTCACTCAAATTGTCCCAGACTTGGCCAGTGGGACCCCTGCATCTCATGAGCCCTTGCTAACCATCTGGTAATGGGGCAGCTGGAGCCTTTCTTGCCCCAGCACAAGCATCAGCTACATCTCTAACGAACCCAGGTTACCTTTACTGAAAGAACAATATTTACAAGCCAGAATTGAGTGCTAGGCATGCTTGTTGCTACCAGAAATGTATGTATATACAGGCAAAGATGGGAAATTTGTATGCATAAATGCAGATATAGATACACACACTTCTATATCTATACCTATGTCCATTTCCATTTATCATCTATATCTATCTCTATTTTTTAAATTCTATGCATGTGTGTCAAAAATCATGTGCTCACACTGATCCCTCTGATCCCAATCCAACACCAGACGGTTTCTTCTAGGCTTGCCCCACTCACGTTATTCCCGGTACCACAATCTATTTACTTACTTTCTTATGAAAAGCTGCAGAGAGTAGTTGCATCATTTCTAAACCACACCTCCATATTTACAGAGCCAAAGCATGGTGCTCACAAACAGTGCATCCCAGAGCCACTTAGACTCACTCTCCTCTCCTCACCTTCACCCTTCACCCTTCACCTTCACTCTCCTCTCCTCACCCTTCACTGTGCTGAGGCCACTCATTTGAAAAACGTTAAGTTCACTCATTTTATTCTGTTTTATTTCTTTTGTATTTCTCTTTTACATACTTGTGGATTTTATGTATTTATTCGCTTTTAGACTGGGAAACATTAAGTTTGTTCTAAAAGTCAACATAGAAAGGTAAACTAGGCAAGGGACCACTACCCCATCCTTCCACGCATCCCCAAGGCATCCGACCTCATTGCTCCTGGTGTAGGATACCGGAGCTTATGGAGGGGAGAGGTCAATGAGGCAACTAAACCCCACAGGATACCTGAGCTCATGGAGGGGAGAGTTCAATGAGGCTACCAAAACCTCACAGAGCCTGGCTTGCAGTCACCACCCCTGACCACAGCTGCACGAATGTCTCAGAAGAAACCAGCAGAATATGTGCTGAGAATAAGCAATAATATTTCTTGTCTAAAAAAGGGAGCTTTGTTTCCCCTATATTATGTTTCTGCATGAACCCCTTCTATTTTGCAACTGAACAAATTTCTTCCCAATTCCTTGCTCATAGAACATTTCTTTTTCTACTATTGCATTAGCATTTATTGTAGACTTCTTTAGTGGTCGAATTTATTTGTCAACACTTAAGAACTTTTCAGAAAACTTGGAAATCCCCTAACCACATTTGTATGAATCAGCACATTGTAAAATATTCTAATATCTCTCTCTAGTGAACTCATAGAAAAGAACTATCCATCGATGCCACCACAACAGGAAGAATCCTTCTTCTATGAAAGTCTGGTTAGAATCTTCTGTAACTTAAGACACATCCACAATCTGTTGCCTACAAGATGGAACTCAAATTACTTTTCATGGCATACAAATCTTTTTGTAACACAATCCCTGTCTGTCTCCTCCCATCTCACACCCCCCACCGTTGACCTCTGTGAATCTTAATTCCAGCCTCACACTAGACTTGTACTCGCTGGGTTTATCATGCTGCTTCATGCCTACTGGTCTCTGTGGAAATTGGTTCATCTGCCCATGATGTCTCTCTCCTTCTTGTACAAATGTGTACTCATCTCTTAAGTGGCATCAAGAAAAATCACTGCACTGATGCTATCCCTGGATGCTGTCAAGAGTTTCCCATGCTAAAATCTGTCTTGACTTCTCTTCAAACAAGTCTCTACTGAGTTACAGCATCTTCCAGACTACTCTCCTGCTCTAAGCCCCATGTTCTCTTTCTCTCAGCCTCTCCCTGTGTGTGTGTCTCTCTCTGTCTACCTCTCTTTCTCCCTCCTCTATCTGTCTAGAAGAATACTCCTTATTTAGATCAGACAAACAATCCTAATTAGTTTCGTATCTCCAGTGCCCAGTACATGACAGGTACCTGAAAAAAATGAGTCAATCCATTAATGTTCAAGGGTGGAGACTAGTATGTATATTTTTAATTGGATTAAAATGAAATGAAATGAACAGAAAGATGCTCTGCCAGGAAGTTAAACTTCATTCCTCTGCATCAATTATCAAAATTACCCTAGAGTTTTTCCTACAGTCCGTATGCTAATTCAATATAAAATTTCAGCCCAAATATTTAAAAATTTATCACAAAATATACTTAGAAAAACAAACTAAATTCCAGGGAAAGCTAAAAAAAGCCTCAATCAAATATAGTTTTTAAAATTATTTTAGAAGTCATATTATCAAATCAGAATCTTATTAAAAGAAATAAAGCTTTAGTATTTTTATTTAGTAATATTTTTATCTCATAACCCTAATTTAAATATAAATTTAAACATTAACTTCAAAAGCAAAATTATATGTCTTTTAGAAAAAAATTGTAGCATTTTTAATTCCTTTTATGAGGTTAGCATAAGTCTAAAAGCAAAATCTAAGCATGACCCTGGAAACAGTATTGTGAGGCTCTGACATATAAAAGGCTTATAAGTTGTCACTCCCGACCTTACAATACGAAAAGAACAGGGCAAACTGAAAAAAATTCAATGAATTTTCTTAGAGCCATCAGAGACTGAGATTACAGGGCCAAGTACCACCTCGACATCTTGGAGACAGTCACCAGGATTTGCTCACCTAGAGCAGAAGACACTGGCGATGTGAACTGGTAGAGACATGTCAGTGGTCACTCTGATGAATTGCTGTGCACACCAGTATCTGGGGTCTGCAGAACCAGACACCTACTGTTGTCACTTTCCACCCAGATATCCTACCAGTTCTCACAATAGAGATCCATGAAAGATTCCTTATGACTTCAGCAGAGAGAGAGGAAGAGCGATCACATTGAAATTCACCCAGAACCTTCTTTATCACAAAAGCTTACTTTACAAGAGGAAAGACTCTGTCAGAGCTTTTTCCCAGGTGGGAAGAACAGCCCTCCCACTCTGAAACCTCTAGTCTTCTCATCTCACCTATATGCATATACACACACACACACACACAGACACACACAAACACATATGCATATATGTATATAAAACAAAGCCAACACAGAGAGGGCCTTAAGGAAATAGACTGGAGAGCACTGCAGCCAAGGAAGTGAGTAGGGAACAGGAGAAGGAAAAACTGCACCACAGTGAACACTGTGAAAGTCCCAGCTTCAAGACACAGGCCAAGAAAATGCTGAGATTCAATCTGGAGGATGTGGGATGCTCCCTTCCCCCACACCTTATCTCCATACCAGCTGCGCTCACCGTAACAGTGGATTCCAGCTGAAGGAGCTCTAAGGCGCTCTCTGAAGAACAGAAACTACGGAAACCCAAAGTCAAGAGAGGAGGCAAAGACAAGGACAACGGAAGATTAAAAAGCCTCCAGGAACTACAGCTGTAGCTCATGTTAGAAACAACCCAGTCTAGCCAGACAAGCATAAATCCTCACACTAAAAGTGTATGTCCCTCAGCTCCTGTGATGCAATACAATGTCTGGTGTTCAAAAAAAATTACAAGATGTGGCAAAAGGCTAGAGATGAGTAATTATCAGGATCAGACACAGATATGATACTCACATTGGAATTATCATACAATTATCTTTTCTGCTTTTTCCATTAGGGCTCTTAACATTAACATGTTAAAGCTGGGAACAGACAGGTGCTATGAGCAGAGAGATTAAAACTCGCAGAAAGAATCAAGATAAAGCATGATAAGTCAAACATAGTGAGAGAAATGAAGAAAGCCTTTGATAGGCTCATGAGTAGACTCAACACAGCAGAGTTATACATCAATGAGGCTGAGCGCGGTGGCTCTCATCTGTAATCCTAGCACTTTGGGAGGCTGAGGCGGGCAGATCACCTGAGATCAGGAGTTTGGAACAAGCCTAACCAACATGGTGAAACCCCGTCTCTACTAAAAATACAAAAATTAGCTGGGTGTGGTGACGCCTGCCTGTAATCCCAGCTACTCAGGAGGCTGAGACAGAAGAATTGCTTGAACCTGGAAGGTAGAGGTTGCAGTGAGCCAAGATCGTGCCCCTGCACTCCAGCCTGGGTGACAGAGATGAGACTCTGTCGAAAATCAATCAATCGATCAACAATCAATCAATCATTGAGACTGCAGATAAGTCAACAGACTTTTCCTAAACTGAAACATGTAGAAGAAAATTATGAAAAATACAGAACCGAATGCCCAAGGACTCTGAAGTATAACCTACAACTAATGGGAATACTGGGAGGGTGAGAAAGAACCAAGCAAAGATATACTTGAATTAATAATAGCCAAAATCTGTCCAACATTAATAACACATACCAAACCACAGACTCACGGTGTTAGAGAATGTGGAGCAACACACATATTAAACCCAAAAAAGAATCCACACAGAGACCTATCATATTCAAACCACAGCGGACTAAAGACGGTAAGAAAATCTTGTTAAAACAGAGGAGGGGAAATCTTAACTACAGAGGAAGCAGGATAAGACTTGCTGTGGACTTCCCATCAGCACTAAATTATTCAGGTGGAAAAGAGAGTGAAATATTTAAACAGTTGAAAGTAAAAGAAATACCAACTTAAAATTCTATATGGAGTAAAGTTATCCTTTAAAATGAAGGACAAAAAAGACTTTCTCTGACCTCAAAAACACAACAACAGAGAAATCATCTCCAGTAGTCCTACGCTCCAAAAAATGATAGTAGTTCTTCGGATAGGAAAACATGATTAGTCAGAAACTTGCATCTGCATGAAGAACATTAGGGAAGGAATGAATAGAAAATAAGACTCAACTATATGTTGTTTATAAAAATACACATTAAATATGAGAATCAGATAGGTATAAAGTAATCGTGACAGCTTGGTGTTGATGGAAGGGTCTAATTGTATCAAATTTTATCAATTGTATGAAAATGTCGGAAACCTCACTGAAGGAGAAAGGGAAAGGTGCTGACCGAAGGAACTTCGGGCATGAGCGGAGTCTGCAAGATCAAAATCCAACTCTGGTGCACGTAAGTCCTGTGCCCTAGTTGATAGGTTGTTCCCCATGGGGGTACAGAGTAACAATTCTGAATCTGCTATGCATGTGCTGAAATTGAACAGTGACATGAACGGATGGTGGCTGGTGGAGCCAAGTTTCTCACTGTTGGAGAGAAGGTCACAGAAAAGGAAGCTGACATGGCAGGAAGAACCCATGTAGTAATGGCTTCGAGTTGAAGACATATTAGCAGAGAAAGAAGCCGAGAAGGAGGGAGCCTGCCTCCAGGCCTCCTCACAGGGAACCCTGCAGTGCTGATATGAGGGCATCTGAACGTGGAATCAGAAACAAAAAGCAAGAAACATGGGTGGTTAAAACTACACTTGGTCTTCATCATAACCTGGTCCACAAAGCAAGCTCTACACAAGACCAGTTGTTTTTAAATTTAACTATTATCAACATAAATACTTTAACCTTACATGAACCTCCTAAGGGACTGCAGACATTACACGCCTGGCTATTTTTTGTATTTTTAGTAGAGACAGGGTTTCACCCTGTTGGCCAGGCTGGTCTTGAACTCTTGACCTCAAGTGATCTGCCCACCTCAGCCTCTCAAAGTCCTGGGATTACAGGTGGTACTGTCCTTTTGATCAGACATCTAGAGAGTTTCCACTCCAGGTATGGGAATCTTCTGGGTTTCCAATCTGCCTGCATCAGCCTGGTTCTTCATCATCCAGCAGGACCCCTGGGTTCTCTGCCAGGTGACACTAGGAAAGGATGTTCCTTGGGTCATTGAGAGACAAGTGCAGGGCATTTTCAGTGTCTGTTTGAAATCACAGCTTGAATTTCATAGACAAAGTCTTTGTCATCACTGCATATGCTTTTATGGGACTCCTTAATGTTTCCAAAGTTTATGCCTCACTTCCTGAATACACTATAAACTTATTGCAGAAAGTCTCCCACACCCTTCGGTTCGTGGATATGCCTGTAATACAGGGCCTTAAATACAGGACCAAAGATAGGATATTAAAAATGGTAGCTATTCAAGATTTTAACATCAACTTCTTCATTTTATAGACCAGCCAGCTGAGAAAAGCTGAGAATTTAAAAGATCTAAGATATATGCCACCACGATGTCCATACCAAAAAAAAAGGAAGATGTGATCCTCTGCATATTTCTTTTGTAAAGACTTCACATGCAAAGACATTTGGAACTTCCATTAAACTTAAAGTTTGTTTTTCAGATGTCAGCCAGGAGATGAAGCCAGCTACAGCTAATAAACTTACGTTTTCGACAAGCACACTTTTCTATTCCTTATACACCGATTAAAGGGTTTACACATTTGCAATTATTTTGAATACACATCAAGACAAGTGGTTTCCTGGGGTGATAGCAATCTAAAGAGAAAGCAACATTTTTCAGAGCAGGAATCTTTTCAGGGCTGTGTTCCCACCTGCTGTTCTAGTTTATGTATTCAGTGCATAATATCTGCAATGGCATGTCAGACGCTTTCGTCTAAAAAAAAGTATACATGTGAAAAGTAATAAAATATAGAAAGGAAACATCACATTTCTGCTGTAACCATACCAGAACTTACTATGTAAAAGTAGTAATATTCTGAAAAGGCAGCCATGCATTGATATATACATACCAGAAGTAGACTTAATTACATAAAGTCTGATTAAAATAAAACATATCTCAATCGTTTTATATTAGCATATCATTTGACTTAAGTGTACCAGCAATCTTGCCTACCCTGCTGGGCTGCTGTGCTGGTTAGCATTCTACTGGAAATATGTCTCTGTGAGTTTAAGGCATTTCCAAAAAAAGTTCCTCATTTGTCTACAGATGTGCATTCTTGAATCATTAGGCCCATTTCCACATTAGCAGAGAAAGAAGCCCGGAAGGAGTGAGCCCAGCTCCAGGCCTCCTCACAGGGGACACTGCAGTGTTGACGTGAGAGCGTCTGAACATGGAATAAAAAAAGAAAAGCAAGAAACATGCTAAAACTACACTTCGTCTTCATCATAATCTTGTCCACCACAAGCTTTATGCAGAGACCAATTAGTTTTAAATTTAACTATTATCAATATAGATACTTTAACCTTACATGGCTAAAATTCCACAGTAAAAGCTATTGGATATTTGTGTGTCTGTGCGTTTGTGTGTGCGTTTGTATTATGCTGTACGTTATGTCTAGCATACTACCAAATGGTTTATAAGTAATGAGTGCTCATAAATTAAGTCCACATGCTCTTCAAGTTTGCACAAATTTAGTACTCTTTGATAAATAAAAATTGTTTTGAAATTATTGGTAAAATCAAGGCTAGGCGCAGTGGCTCACACCTGTAATCTCAGCACTTTAGGAGGCCGAGGTGAGCAGATCCCCTGAGGTCAGGAGTTCGAGACCAGCCTGACCAACATGGAGAAACCCTGTCTCTACTAAACATATAAAATTAGCTGGGAGTGGTGGTGCACACCTGTAATCCCAGCTACTTGGGAGGCTGAGGCAGGAGAATCACTTGAATCTGGGAGGCGGAGGTTGTGGTGAGTTGAGATCATGCCACTGCACTCCAGCCTGGGCAACAAGAGTGAAACTCCATCTCAAAAAAAAAAAAAAAAAAAAAAAATCAAAAAAATTTTGAATGTCTTCAAAATTGTTAGCATTTTTGCCTGGGTCCACTAATTATTTTATATTTACCTCTGTTGGATATTTTAAGATGTCACGGCTTGGCACAAAGGTTGTAATAAAATAATCCCATTCAAACATAATCTTTAAGCGATTTTTTTTGACAATAAGACTAATTTAACGTTTGTGTCAATAAAAAGCTAAATCTTCTACGTTAGTTTGGAAAAAATTACCCATGATTTAACTTTAAGTTTCATTCCTTAGTGAACACCTGATATTCACGGCTATAAAAATGTTATAAATTACTGGAAATCATGGAGTAGCTTTGTCAATCTTTATTCGAGTGAATAATATAACTGTTAAAAAAAATGAAAGAATAATTACATATTAAATAGGATATAATGCTTGTGGTAAAAAACTTTTGTGTAATCTATATATTTAATTATTTTGAATTACAATAATTAGTAAAAGTCTTAGATGTATGGGTTCTTCCCGGTTAAAGAAGGGATTATGATAGTGAAAAAACACATGTTTCTAAAATTACAGAATTACTTCATCTATAAAATGCTGACATGTGAAAAACAGTTCAGGATTTCTTGCTTCCTAGGTTTTCACTAAAACTTTAGGTTACTAAGAATAAGAATTCTAACGAATATAAAATTCTGTAAGTTGTATTCTTATTGGAAACATAAATGATAATTTTATGCAACTTGGAGATTATTTAAAAGTTATTTATAAAACAAGGTATAAAAAGAGTAAGTAGAAGAGACGGAGGTAAAAGGGTTAGATATATAAAGATTTATTTTTGGTAAAGAAGATTATAAAAAAAATAATTTTGGGCTTGGCGTGGTGGCTCATGCCTGTAATCCTAGCACTTTGGGAGGCCGAGGTGGGCAGATCACTTGAGGTCAGGAGCTCGAGACCAGCCTGGCCAACATAGTGAAACCCCTTCTCTACTAAAAATACAAAAATTAGCTGGGCATGGTGGTGAGTGCCTGTAATCCCAGCTATTCGGGAGGCTGAGGCAGGAGAATTGCTTGAACCTAGGAGGCAGAGGTTGCAGTCAGCCAAAATTGTGCCATTGCTCTCCAGCCTGGGGAACAAGAGCGAAACTCAGTCTCAAAAAAGAAAAAATAATTTTGTATAAGAAGGCACCTTATATGATGAATTTTTATCCTAAAATGAAATGACTAACCAGTTATTTTTAAAAAGATAGTGTAGGACAAATCAGAAGGTCCAAGCATTTCATAGACAGTTTGTTGAAGTCATGATAAAGTTTGTGAACAAAGATATCTAATTTATTAAAATAAGGCTTGATATTTATTTTCAATTTTAATTGAGGAAAATAAGGGATCTTTACATTCTAATATCCTTATTTTACTTTAAGAAAATACATTTGAACTTTAATTAGACAAATTCAGCTAATATACACCAAAAACCTTTCTAACCAAAGATAAATAAATAAATAAACTTTTTAGTTTGTTGGCATGAGGTACTGTGAAACCTACAGTAGCAATTTGAGTAGGCACTACCTAGAAATAGATAAAATCCTGAAAGGAGACATAGTCACCATCATCATCATTACCATCATCATTCTTATCCTTATCACCATCACCATCATCATTATCATTATCATCACCACCATTACCATGATTCTTATCATCATCACCACCGTCACCATCATCACCATCACCATTACCATGATTCTTACCATCACTGTCATCATCACTATTGCCATCATCACCATTATCGTCATCATCACCAACATCATCACCACTATAGCCATCACAATTAGCAAAGAAAATATTTACATAGGGTTTACTTCGCACTAGCCACCATTCTAAATACTATCATATATTAACACAATGATCCTATGACCTATGTACCATTATTATTCCCATTTTGCTGATGAGAAAAGTGAAGCACAGAAAAAATAAATAACTTGTTTATTGAAAAATAACCTGCTAATTGAAAAAACCTTGATTCAAATCCAGGGCTTCTGGCTCTTGTCAAGGACTGTCAGTTCCTGTGTTATATTGCCCCTTGGTCATGAAAATAAGTCATCATTTCCAATACTATGGTGAGGTCATTCTGCAGCTCAGCACATTAATTATAAAGGAAGAAAAATGCACATTTTACTTACTAGGTGGACACTGTAATGTCTACATTTTGGTTGGTAATACCATGAATCAAATATGTACTTGTGACATCTAGTATTTTATCCAGGAAACCATTAGATATCATGAAAATGACGCTATAGATTATCTTTACTTTGATATGTGTAGTTATCAAAAAGAATTCTACACTGACTTTTGAAAGAAAATGTCTTTTCCAATAAAATATTTCTTTAATTTGAGGAAAGACAACCTCCTTCACAGCACATTTTTTTTCATGTAAAAATGTGAGGTTTAGTAATTTAAAATTGCATTCTTGCAATGCTTTGATTAAAAAAATTGTTTTATTTTGTTTCATTTTAAAAATGTATTCCTAAGTGCTGTTTGAATTAGTATCCCACAGAGAAGGTATATTTTAAATTATATAAATGAAACAGTTCCAAAAAAGAAATTCTTAGTAAAATGCTTCAACAAAATACTTTTTTCAATCAGATAGTAGTTATTTAAATATATTTTATAAATTCATGACCACACTGTATCTAAATAATCATCATATCAAATGTCAGAAGTAGGGGTAACTATCTGGAAAAGACTGATACATTTTTGTCAAGATCATTAACCACCAAATTAGTGCACGCTCTTTATTCCACAATATGCCTACAAAAGTTCCACAAGAACAATACTAACACCAACAATATGAAGTGACTTATATACGAAAGAAAATCATCATGTTGACACCAGACTTTCAACAGTGATGCTTCATGTCAAAGACAGTGGAGTTACATATTTAAGATACTCAAGGCCAGGCACGGTGGCTCACGCCCGTAATCCCAGCACTTTGGGAGGCCAAGGCAGGCGGATCACATGAATTCAGGAGTTCGAGACCAGCCTGCCCAACATGGTGAAACCTTGTCTCTACTAAAAATACAAAAATTAGCTGGGCGCGGTGGTGCATGCCTATAATCCCAGTCACTCAGGAGGCTGAGCAAGGAGAATCTCTTGAACCCGGGAGGCAGAGGTGGCAGTGAGCCGAGATTACAACATTACGCTACAGCCTGGGCAACAAGAGCAAAACTCCTCCTCAAAAAAAAAAAAATGCCCAAGAAAAGAAAATGTAAGACACTTTCATGTACAGCTGAATTGTCTTTCAAGAAGAAAGGAATATCAACAGGCAAGAACTCAGAGAATCGTGTTCCCATGGAACGTTCCTGAAGATTCTTTCTGATAACTCACTTCAGACACTCAAAATCACTGGAGAAACAATGGCACAAAGGCTGAAGGGGAGCATTAAATGCCTACTTTACATCTGTTTATCTGTACTTGGCCAGTGGATCACTGCTGTTTTCTTTTCATTTAAAGTCAATAGTTTTATGAGGTTATATGTTAGGACTGTTAATTTTGTGCTGATTTTTCTAGGTACTCAGTGTGCCTTTTTGACATAATGTCAACTCTTTTAGTCCACAGAAATTTTCGTAAAATATATTTGTTCTCTTCCATTGCTCTTCCATTCCATTGCTTGGATATTCTTTTCAGAAATTCTGATTATGCACATATTTGATATTTTGGCCCATATACCGTATTTCATCACTACAACCTTTCCAGGGAGCCCCTGTTGTCCAAGAGAATGAGCCCAAGACCTGGGGAAGGAAGTTAACTTAGTCACATCTGAAAACATAAAAAAGAGAATGATGCACATTGCATGGTACAATTGCATAAACTTCAACACATGCCCCAAAGACATCATGACAAGAGGTGCCCATCACCTTCTGGAACTGACCAGCCAGAATCCCCGCAGGCTTGCAAAGCACCAGATCCTCCTCACCTGTCCCCACACTGAACATCAGGCTCTCCATGTGAGTCCCACCCCATGAATAGGCCTGGGTTTCTCGCAGTCCACGGAGCAAGGGAGCAAACTCTCCTCGAAGGCTCCCCTTGCCGCCAACCCACACGGAAGCACTGTTTGCCCAGGGTCTGCTGCCTGCCCTGTGTGAGCCTCCTGTGGCTCCATCGTGAGTGGCTTCTGAGAGACGAGAGACACGCAGCCTCGGGGGAAACCTCAACCCCTTCTTCTGTCCCAACACGCACCCAGGGCCCAAGTCCACCGATGCTTTCCTTACACCCTGAAGGTCAGCGGCTTCTCTCCATCCACAATGTTACCATCATCCCCCAGCATCCTCACGAATCAGGGATTGCTGCACAATGACTGTGTCTCCTGGATGACCTCTTAATTGCCAGTTTTTTTAAAAATTTCTTCTCTTATATTAGCTTCTTGTGGCTGATGTAACAAAATAACCACAAACTGGATTGCATAAGAGAACAGAAATGTATTTGCTCACAGTTCTGGAGTATGGAAGTCTGAAGTCCAGGTATGGGCAGGGCCTCTCTCCCTCTGAAGTCTCTGGAGGAGGATACTTCCTTCCCCTCCAGCTCCAGGTGGCTCCCAGCGATCGCCGTAGTTCCTTGGCCTGTGGCTGCCTCCCTCCAGTCTCTGTCTCTGTCATCACAGGGCTGTCCTCTCTGCGTCTGCATCTCCAAGTCTTCCTCAGAGGAGGACACCAGTCATGCTGCATTAGAGGCAACCCTAATCCAGCACGACCTCATCTTAAAACATCACTTCCACATGAGGTCACACCCACAGATACCAGGCTCAGGACTTGGACATATCTTTCTGGGGAACACACTTCAACCCAGTATCTGTGCCTTGTCATGAGCTTAAATGTATCAAATCCGTGGGTAAGAAAAATCTGGCAGAAATGCTGAAATATTGGTTAATTTAGGAAGAGTTTAGTAGGTGGAAAACATAATTCAAACCCCATAAAATAATTTTTTTCAGAGTTAGATATATGTATATTCAAAAATATTTAAACTCAAACAAATGGTACAAGCACTTAGAGAAGTTAGCCTGGGAATATTCTAGATGACTACTGTGTGGCATTAAGTGAAAACTGGTGTTCATTTTAATGAAGGCACATGGGGAAAACAACATTGTCTGAACATATCTGAAAGGTTGTGTTTCAATCTAATTCTGCATTTCAAACTTAAAATTTGGTAGCCCGTCACAGAAAGTATCTGAAAAGTCAATCACATAAGGAACCAGTGGAGAAGCAGAGGGTATCACTTAGCCTTGAGAGGGAAGATGGGGAGCCAAGGAGAAGGAGCTCACCTCAACTGTCTGAAGTGCTGACTGACAGACACAGGTTTGGAAATGCTGTGAGGTAGCAAATGAGATAACAAGGAAGGATGGGCCAAGGCTTCAGGAGCCCAGGTTTCAGGTCTGGGTCAGTTTTTCTGTTTTTGTTTTTTGCTTTTTTTTTTCTAGTTCCATCTCATTTTTATTGCTAAGTCAAAGGAAGTTTTATTTATTTTGCTTTAAGTTCTAGGGTACACGTGCACAACGTGCAGGTTTGTTACATACGTATTCATGTGCCATGTTGGTTTGTTGCACCCATTAACTCGTCATTTACGTTAGGCATTTCTCCTAATACTATCCCCTCCCCCTCGCCCCCACCCCACAGCAGGCCCCGGTGTGTGATGTTCCCTTCCTGTGCCAAGTTGTTCTCACTGCTGCCATTCCCACCTAATTGGGGAGAAGCATGCAGTGTCTGGCTTTTGCCCTTGCAATAGTTTGCTGAGTATCGATGGTTTCCAAGCTTTATCCATGTCCCTATAAGGACATGAACTCATCCTTTTTTATGGCTGTCAAATAGTATCCATTGTGTGTATGTGCCACATTTCTTAATCCAGTCATGCATTGAGACATTTGTGGTCAGTTCCAAGTCTTTGCTATTGTGAATAGTGCTGCAATAAACATACATGGTGCATGTGTCTTTATAGCAGCATGATTTATAATCCTTTGGTTATCCCAGTAATGGATGCTGAGTCAAATGTATTCTAGTTTAGATCCTTTTAGGATCGCACACTGTCCTTCCACAATGGGTGAACTAGTTTACAGTCCCACCAACAGGTAAAAGTGTTCCTATTTCCTCCATATCTCTCCAGCACCACCTGGTTGTTTCCTGACTTTTTAATGATCGCCATTCCCAACTGTGGTGAGATGGTATTCTCATGTGGTTTGATTTGCATTCTCTATGGCCCAGTGATGATGTAGATTTTTTCATGTGTCTGTTGGCTGCATAAATGTCTTCCTTTTGAAGAAGTGTCTGTTCATATCCTTCACCCACTTTTTGATGGGGTTTTTTTTCTTGTAAATTAGGTCAGGGTCAGTTTAAGTAATACCCTTCTAAACCTCAGAACCATCCAGTAGAATAAGCTACATGGAAAGCAGTGAGTTCCACACTGCTGGAGGTGTTCAATCAGAGAATGGATGAGCTTCCAACAACGCTGGACGCAACATTCCCACTCAACTAGAGTCTTGTGCTAGAGAACCTCTTAGGGCCCTTGTAAAATCATCAAATCATAAGGTGAACAAGCCTCATACCAGCAAATGGATGCACAATTCCCGTTTTCCAGCTGTCACAGCAAAGTATTAATTCAAGGTTACTGAATAGCATTTTGCTGTTGTTGTTGTGAAGATTTAAATTCAACTTTCTTCCCAAATTATTACACATATGAATTACAGGTTTTAATACAAATGTACACCTTATTATGTAAATAATGTTTATCCATATTTCCAAAAAGTTTCAAAATGTCACATGAATAAAAGATTTATCTAAAAGGTCAACATGTAAATTCCTAGAAACAATGGCTGTTTATGATCATATATTCAGGATTTCTGTACACTTTCTCTGACTAATCAAAATTGACGTCTGGGGCGGCTTTGGCACTCAGGAGACATGAATGTGCTCATTCTTTTTATAACAGGGAATGTGAGTGACTTGTAATACGGAGGCTCCCTTATCATACTGAATGTAAACTGAAATTAAACTAGGATGTGTGAATAACTGCATTAAGGAAGTGAGTAACCCAGCCTCTACAAAACAAGAAATCAGTAAATTTTCTGGAAAAATGAATAGAAGTATGTTGATCTTGTGAGAAACAATGCAGTTTCCCAAACGAGTATTTTGTGGCCCTTCTTGTCATATTGCTGGGAGGACCACGTCGTGAGTTTGGGCAAGTAACAGTGAATGGAAATTTTACTTCAAATTACATATAATTACCTCTTTGTGCTGCCAAAAAAAAAAAAAGGAAAAGAAAAAAAAAAAGAAATATCATCTTCTCTTGTCCATCCCTATTTTCCTTAAGTTCTACTCATGGCACAGCTGGAGTCATTATTATCCTAACACGAAGACTGCACAGACAAGTGGCTGCACTGAATAGTGAGGAGAAGGTGAAACAGTCGCCTCCACTCCAGTGAGGCCTGCGATGAGGACAGCGCACTGCGCCCTATTGAGTGACACGTGGGTAATGACAGATTGGCTTGAAAATGGTTTTCATCACAAGGACAGCTAGGAATAAAGAGCTGGAGGGGTGAGTTACAGCTCTGGCAGGGAACTGCTTGAGCATGGCCTTTCACATTTAGACCACACTCCATCATCTCTCCGGCATGCATGCTGTCTACGCTGGACCGTAAAATCTGTGGGAATGATAAACTATGGGAATGATGTGAACTCAATTCTCAGCCATCTGAAAGAAAAACACAACTTACATACTTACAAAGCCAGGGAAAAATCCAAACCCCTTTCAAATTACAGAAAGTAGATATTTGAGTCACGGATGTGCAGAGTTGCTTCTTTTTAAAAATCAGAGTTAATAGAATGAATGAATTTCATAGGACGGCACGACCTAGGAGACAGGAGTCCAGAAAAGCGCAGGGAGCTGAGGAGATTGGATTCGGTAATTTGGAGGCTAATGCAAAAGAGTAAGTGGCAAGTGATATAAGAATTTTAATCCAGAAGACAGCTGTGCATGTGAGGCAGGTGTGTGTGTGTGTGTGTGTGTGTGTGTGTGTGTGTAGCTATCTCACCCAAAAGGAGGCAAACCCAGTCAACCCGCGTCCCATTGCCCAAAGGGGTTTCTACCAAGCTCCATTTGTGTCTCTCGAACCCCTCTCTGACCTGTGGGGAAGGAGGAAGCCCCTGGCCTTTCCCCTGGGGGCTCCCCACACTCGAAGAGCATCCTTGAGGGAGGGAGCAGGAGCCTCCTCCAGCCCCTGAACAGGGGCACGGGGCACAGAGCTCACCCCCCGAAAGTGCTTTCTCAGTCATGGTTTCCACTAGAAACATTCAGAACACGTCATTCTGAATCCACTCATTTCTCCTCTAACCATACAAGCTACAAGAAGAAAGACAGGAAAAAATTGCCCACCAACCCAATTATCACGAAATAAAAGAAATCTGTGAACTCTCGATTGCATGGAAGGGCTGCCAAAAACAACAAAGACCAAGAACGTTTTCATAGATCCTCGAGGGAGTCCAAGGTGTTATAATAGGTGAGAAAAGGGGTGCGGGGATTTCAGACATTGTCAAGAGCAAGCACAGTCAGGAGAGAGCCACCCCGACAAGGACCCGCCGAAGGCAGCATCAGCTTAGACGGGCACAAGGTCCGCAGGGCAGGGGAGGTAGGGGATGCCTCAAGGGGGAGATCTGGCAGATATCAGAAAGCAACGTAACAACGAATCTTCTAAAAATTAGGGACTCTTCAGGGGTCTGAGTCTGGTTGGGTCCTCAGAGACAGATGACGCATTGCTGCACCCCCATGTGCCTCTGACCATATAGCTGCCCATGGGGACTTTCTGTCAGGTTAGCAAACAGAATCCAATGGCACACTGCAGAAAAACATGTCATGACCAGAGAGAGTGTATTCCAGAGATGCAAAGGGGCATTAGGAAATCTGTTCTATAATCCATATTAGTAGGTCTAAGAACAAAAAGCTACATGACCATCTCAATGCCTATTGAAAACTCTTTTGACAAAACACGTCTATCCTTGATTTTAAAAATTAAATATCAAAGAAGGTACTGGATTCCACTTACTGTGAATCAAAGAAAATACTTTTACTCAGGAAAAAGACAAGAATCGCCGCTATCACTATTAGTATCCACTGCAAATGTTTGCTAAAGCAACTAGACATAAAAGAAATCGGATGTCCAAAATCTAATAAAAAGGAGTAAAATATATTTAACTTTTTTTGCAGATTATATTTATACATATACAATTCAACAGAATCCACTGAAAAACTACTACAAAGGATAAAAAGTCAGTAAGGTCACAGGACAAAATGAAGTGCAGAAATCAGTAGTCCCTCTGCAATGGTTAAAACATCACCAACCAGAGCCACAGAAACCAGCTAGAAGGTGCAAGGGAAGAAAAGATACTACCAGCAAGAATAGCAACGAAGCACATGAGAAAATGCCTTGGAGTCCTCTTAACAGGAAAGGTGAAGCAAAAACAAATAAATAGTAAGTTGATAAAAATCTGAAAGACACACAAGTACATTTGAACACAAGAACAGCATGCAGGCCGACCTCGGAGATACTGTGGGTTCAGTTCCAGACCCTACAAATACCATAACAAAGCCAGTCACACAATGCTTTTGTTTCCCAATGCATTTAAAAGTTGTATTTATGCTATGCTGTAGCCTATAAAGCATGCAACAGCACTGTGTCTAAAAAGCAATGTACGTACCCTCATTAAATATTGCATTGCTAAAAAATGCCGGCATTCATCTGGGCTTTCAGTGAGCCATAATCTCTTTGTGGTGGAGATGCTTCAGCGTGGATGGCTGCTGACTGATCAAGGGGTAGCTGCTGAAGGATGGGGTAGCTATGGAACTTTATTAAAATAAGGTGACAATGAAGTTTGCTGCGTTAATTGACTGTTCCTTTTGTGAAAGATTTCCTCATGGCAAGCAATGCTGTTTGATAGCATTTTACCCACAGTAGAACTCCTTTCAAAACTGGAGTCCATCTCTCAAAGTTCTCCACGACTTTACCAACTAAGTTGACCTAATATTCTAAACCTTCTGTTGTCATTTCAACAGTGTTCACAGCATCTTCACCAGAAGTAGATTCCACTTAAGAAACCACTTTCTTAGCTCATCTGCAAGAAGCGATTTCTCATCCTTTCAAATTTATCATGAGATTGCAGCAATTCAGCCCCATCTTCAGGCCCCACTTCTCCTTCCAGTTCTCTCATGATTTCCACACCTGCAATCACTTCTTCCACTGAAGGCTTGAACCCTGCAAAGTCATCCAGGAGAACTCAAATAAACTTTTAAAAACCTCCTATGAATGTTGATATTTTGATCCCCTCCCATGACTCACAAATGTTCCTACTGGCATCTAAAATGATGAATCCTTTCCTGGTTTCCAATTTACCTTGCCCAGACCCATCAGATGAATCACTATTTATGGCAGTCTAATGAAATTTCTTTCTTTTGTGTGTGTATTCCTTTTTAAAGTTTTTTATGCATTTGTGTATTTATTAAGAAATAATAATTTTACATATTGATGAAGTACACAGTGATGTTTTGATCCATATAATATATGGTATCAGATCGGGGTGACTGCATATCTATCATCTGAGACACGTATCAGTTCTTCATGTTGGAAAAGTTTAATATCCCCCTTATAGTCCTTTGAAACTTTATGTTACTGTTGACTGTAGTCATCCTACAGTAGTATGAGACCCTAGAACTTATTCTTCCTATCAAGTTGTAACCTTGTATCCTTCAGCAAATTTCTCCCTATCCCTCTGTTCTTCCTGCCCTTCCCAGCCTCTAGCTTCCTCTGTTCTACTTTTTACTTCTATAAGATAAACATTTTTTAGCTTCCACATAGGAGAGAGCACTTGCAGTGAGTGTTTTAACTTTCTTTTCTAGCTTATTTCATTTAATATAGTGCCCTCCAGTTTCATCCATGATGCGGAAAATGACAGAATTTTATTCCTTTTGTGGCTGAGTAGTACTCTATGGTTATATATACCACATTTCCTATGTTTCTTAAATAGTAACACTCAAAAGTCAAAATTACTCCTTGATCCATGGGCTGCAGAATGGATGCTGGGTTAGCAGGCATGAAAGCAACCTTAAAATCTGGACACCCAGAGTTCATCCCTGGCGGGAATGTAAACGTGTAAAATCAGGATGAACATTAATTGGGTTAATGTCATTAACTGGGTTAATGTAGCAAGGTTGCAGATATTTATAGCCTGTGGCTCAGAAATTCTACTTTCAGGTGTCAAACACAGAATTCTTGCTGACTGGCTCTGGGAAGGAGGCACGGAAAAGTTCACAGCAGCAAAACTGCATCGTGCGAAAAGATGGGGAGGGCAGGTACAGAAAGGGTAAAACAAATAAGCATTGCAGGGTGCTCACAGGATGCATCCTACACAGAAAACGAATCAAACTCCAGTTAGGTTCATAACTAGCTTGGTCTCGTCTTGAGTTCAAAAGAATATGCACGTATGACTCAAAGAAAAGGCAAAGAAAGATGATTGAGGGTTTCGGTTATGTAAGAATGGGGAGAAAATGCCAGAGGACTTCAAAGTGAACAGGAATTGCCTTAAACTGCGCGTGGTCCCATGCAGTTGTTTTCTTCCATCCTCACAGTCTCTAAGTATTTATGTATATTCAGTACTTTAAAAACAATGACACAAAAAGCCTGCTTTCTTCATCCCCTCTCCGGCTCTGGGCATCTTGCTTGCTGAGGGCAGTGCTGAGAACTGGCTGCCAGACCTGGCATTTAAGGCACGGTGGAGTCAAGGATGAAATTGTTTGATCTTTCCAGTTTACCATAATTTTTCTGGGTGTTCTATAAAAGATATAGCTGTTGGCCGGGCGCAGTGGCTCAAGCCTGTAATCCCAGCACTTTGGGAGGCCGAGACGGGCGGATCACGAGGTCAGGAGATCGAGACCATCCTGGCTAACACGGTGAAACCCTGTCTCTACTAAAAAATACAAAAAAAAAACTAGCCGGGCGAGGTGGCGGGCGCCTGTAGTCCCAGCTACTTGGGAGGCTGAGGCAGGAGAATGGCGTGAACCCGGGAGGCGGAGCTTGCAGTGAGCTGAGATCCGGCCACTGCACTCCAGCCTGGGCGACAGAGCGAGACTCTGTCTCAAAAAAAAAAAAGAAAAAAAACATATAGCTGTCATATAACTCGCACTTCAAAGTGTTCATTTCAGGATTATTTGAAATAATCTATAAGGAGCACTTACATAATATCTGGTTTAAAGAAATCACTCCAAGAATTTTAGTGTTTATTAATATGTTGTGTTTAGCATTATTTTATCCACAGAGAAAAACTAAAATGGGTAATAGGGTCAGGTTTCTGTTTTGGCTTGGTTTGATTTGTTTTTTCCAACTGGAGTTTTAGAGGTCACAATCTTGAAACACTGTGGCTCAGGCTTGAGCAGAAGAAAGAGGAGATTGTTAGAAACACACAAAAAGACCTACAGTCTCCTATATGGAGTCACCGTCACCGTTCATGCCCTGCCCTTTTTTAAAAAAAAGAGAGTCTCGCTCTGTCGCCCAGGCTGGAGTGCAGTGGCACAATCTTGGCTCACTGCAACTTCCTCCTCCCAGGTTCAAGGGACTCTGCTGCCTCAGTCTCCTGAGAAGATAGGACTACAGGTGTGCGCCACTACACCCAGCTAATTTTTTTGTATTTTTACTAGAGATGGGGTTTCACCGTGTTAGCCAGGATGGTCTCCATCTCCTGACCTCGTGATCTGCCCACCTTGGCTTCCCAAAGTGCTGGGATTACAGGCGTGAGCCACCACGCCCAGCCCTGCCTTTCTTAAGAAAATACAATTATCAATGTTGATAATATTTTAAGCTTCTTTGAAAATCAAATGTGCTGTGCAGAGAAAAGCTCTTTGAAAATTTTTACAGTTGAGTTTGAAAGACACTTTTATTATCAATATCCCTAGTGACAGAAAAAAAATCTGAACTTTATTCTTCTCATCTGTGTTATTGAAAATTCTTGATTTTGTAATAGAGATCCAAAATTTCCATGATAGTTCAAGTCAGAAGTTCTACCCAATGGTTTGGTACATTTTACATAATTTGATTTCACTCTAAAAAACAAACATATTGTCTATTAGTCTGCATTTTCATTGCTGAAAATTTAGAGAATGAGTATCCTTATTAGGATATATATTGTCCTGATAACTCCATTATTAAATATACCTGAAATCATGAGTGTCTTTCAAATAAATCAGAAACAGTTTACGAAGAAAGTACATTTCAAAATTAATTCAGATCTAGTCCCTAGTTTGCCCTCACGACTTTGTTCTACCTCCTTACTCAAATTCACAATATTTTTCAATAAGCAGAAATCTGACTACATCAAATGGGAAGAAACAGAGCTGGTGTATCCGCTATTCCACAAGGTAATTTGTTGTTAAAGTGAGTGAAGCTACTCATTAGACCAAGGCTTTAAAAATGCAAACCAGGACTAGAACCGTTGCCCACAAATTGTAACACAGGGTCATAACCAAGCCTGGAGGAATGCTTCAATGACACGCACACACACAAAAGCCCACAGACAGTGCATTAATGCCATGAAGCCAGCCGGGCCCTCAGATGGGTGCTCACACCTCGCAGCAGCACCAGCCAAGCTGCTGATGGGGAGAGCTGAGTCTGAAGGGTGGACAGCCCTGTCTTTCTTCCACTGCTGTTGTTTAGCCTAACCTATTCAGACTCAGGAAGAAATTGTGCAAATTTGGGAAATGTAGAAGCACTGGATTTCAGAATTCCCCCTTTCTCTTGGTGTCTCCACCAATCCAGTCTGGGCACTTTCTTCCCAGTCTGAGCCATGACCTTCCCGTGAGCTCCTGGGTGGTATATTGAGAGTAGAAGACTAAAATATGAAACCTAGACAACAGTATCGTAAACTGACCTTGTTCTGCTAGGAATCTGCAAACTCAGGGAAGAGTTTTCAGAACTCTGAAGGAACACTAGAGGATCTCAGCAGTCTTCTTTCATTGTGAAGGGGGAAATTTTTTTAAAAAAGACTGGAGACCATTATTCTAAGTCAAGTAACTCAGGAACAGAAAACCAAACATCATATGTTCTCACTCCTAAGTGGGAGCTAAGAGATGAGGTTGTAAAGGCATAAGAATGATATGGTGGACTCTGGGGACTCAGGGGAAAGGGTAGCAAGGAATAGAAGACTACATATCGGGTACAGTGTACACTGCTTAGGGGATGGGTGCACCAAAATCTCTGAAATCACCACTAAGGAACTGACTCGTGTAACCACATACAACCTGTTCCCCAAAAACCTATTGAAATAAAAAAAAATTTTTTTTTTAATTAAAAAGGAACATTTTCATAAGATCACATGAACTGTAAGATAACAGAAATACTGAAGCCACATGAGGACCTACGAGTAGGAAAGGCCGGCCGGAAGAACAGGTGCTGCAGAAGGAAGCATTGGAAGAGAAGCAGAATGAGATCATCTAAGTGTTTATGGGGAACTGGGTGATGATTCCTTTCAGGTTTGTAGAACTTGGGAAGAGGGTAGTGAATCCTCAGTGAGGAGGGAAATAGCACCATGTTAAAGAAAACAAGGTCATCTTTAATGGGATAATCCAGACTCAAACCCTTTGGGAAAAAACACTATTGCTTCTCTCTCCCTCTCAGGAAGCAGTTTGGGTTTTGTGGACACATGCAGAGTTTTAACACAGGATCCTCCATGTCGCATTACTGATCTGAGGGTACTGCGCTGACTCTGGCTGGGTTTTCACTTTGCTTCTCGGGTCTGTTCTCCTCACATCCCCAGTCGCAGCCTCTCCCCTCTGCTACCTGCCCAGCATGTTCAGCAACAAGAACCCACAGGCAACCATTTCCCCAGCGACTTCCTATCAGAAACAGGGTCACCTCTTATTTATCTTCAGAATCTCTTTCCCATAAAATAATAGAGCCATTGAAATATTATTTTATTTTATTTTTGAGACAGAGTCTGGCTCTGTCACCCAGGCTGGAGTGCAGTGGTGTGATCTCGGCTTACTGCAACCTCCGCCTCCCGGGTTCGAGCGATCCTCCCGCCTCAGCTTCCCAAGTAGCTGGGATTACAGGCACCTGCCACCACCTCTGGCTAGTTTTTGTATTTTTAGTAGAGACAGGGTTTTGCCTTCCTAGAGCTGTGGAAAGTGACTGTCACTGTGTTTAATCTCAGCTCCAGCAGCCAGCAGAAACCTCGGCCCGAAACAGGGGCTCCCTGCGCCCTGCACCTTTCCACGCGGAGCCCAGCGTGCCCCCCCCCCGCAAAGCCCCTGACCACAGCCCTCCATGCCCGCCATGGCTATACTGTGCAGGGTGCTCCTCATTCGCAGCTGTGAGCGCTGCCCATTGGATTCCGGGCCACCATCCTTTGTTTAGCCTATGCTATGCCTGGTCACTTTCTTTTGGACACCTCACTGCCTGCTTGTGCCAGTGTCCACCAAATATAAGGTTTATCCAGCAGGGTGAACGTCCTATGCCAGAGGCTCCATCCATGGCAATAGTTCCCCGAGAGCCACCTAGACACAGAACACCTCGTTCCTGTTTTCCAACCTATTTTGTCTCATTGAAAATAACGAGTCATGCCCAGTCCCATGCCAATGAGTGAAAAAGGCAGACACGTGTCACAATGTCCTGGTGGGAAATCCTGTCATTTTTAAATGGCAGATGTACCAAGCATTCAGGTGCTCCAGGATGGTCCCTGAACCCAATCTCAGCAATCACCACTGAGCGCGTGCTAGATTTCCACATATCACCAGAGGTGCACAGCACCGCCTTCTGCACACGTGGAATCAGAATCACACGTTTGACCCTGATGAGCAATAGAATTATCATCTGGGAAAAACGATCCTTCTGTTGCTGGAAAAATTGCCCCAGCTCACTGGAATCAGCCAAGCACCAGCTTTGCTGATAACCCAGGACCTGGCACTATTGTTCCAGAGGCCACACTCTAATTCTGTCCAGTTCACTCTTTACCTAAATTAGACCTTGACCTGGAAGATGCCTCCGGAGAGCTCCTGCTGTCACGCTAGACGATGGAGGCAGGTGTGGAAAAGAAACAAAGAATCCACCTTGGAGAGCTCAGAGTCTATTACGGAAACTAACACAAAAACTAGTAAGTGCCAGGTAATACAGTCAGCGATCAGAGCCGGAAGAAGGACACAATGGGCTTTAGGGACTCACGGGGAAAGGGTGGGAAGGGAGAGATAAAAGACTACAAATTGGGTTCAGTGTATACTGCTTGGGAGATGGGCACACCAAAATCTCACAAATCACCGCTAAAGAACTTATCCTGTAACTAAATACCACCTGTTCCCCAAAAACCTATGGAATATTTTTAAGATGTTAGGGACGTGTATCTCCACACTAAAGGTGCAAAGAGGCGATTACTGGCCAAGTGACTGAGGGTAACCACGAAAGTAAAAGCTACCACAGGTCATCCAGAGACTGAGATGGAGGAGCCAAGGTAGACGGATGAAGACACCTGTGCATGCAGAGGTACGTGGGGGCACGGTGGGGAGGAGACACTGACAGGTGGGAGGCTTCTCCGGGAGAGGCCTTTACAGCCAATAGAGACGTCCTGAGGAGAGACAGCAAGGGAGCCCCATGGGCAGGGCTGAGTTTTACATGGATGAGTTGCTGTGATATGGAGGATGATTCTACGGTGGGCATGAGTGAAGGGAGGGAATCAAATTGAAAGCCCCTCTGTCCATGCATTGGGCAGTAATTATTGATTGTCTCTACTCTGTTATGGGAAAGACGGAGTGCTTGTGCCGTGGATAGAGCAGGAAGCATGAGCCCGTTTCCAGAACTGTGATGAGTTCTACAAAGGAGACACGTGGGGTGTTAGGAGTCCATGAAACAGAGGCACTGCTCAGAGGAAATGCTCTCTGGGGATCCCTCCCTAACTGGAGACCTGCAGCTTTGTGGTCAGTCCATGTGTGAGCTGTGGCAGCAACTGGTCCACAGAGGCAGGGAGGGGTGCTGGGGCCTGGGCAGAATGAACAGCATGGATTCAGGGGACTGCAGTCCTGAGGGAGGAGGGAGAGCAAAACAGCAGAGGCAGAACAAGAGTGCAAGAGTGTGTGATGGAGCTGGTCTCTTCTGCAAGAACCAGCGTTTCATGGACCAGGGCACCGTGCAGAGCCATGAGCGTGCAAGTCACTGCCCCATCTGAGCCCCTGGAAGGGGAGTGCTAACCTGCAGGCTCTGTTTGCCCTTGTTCAAGGACGTCCCCCTGGGAATGGATTCCCTAGCCCTGCCAGGTTCATGCATCCACCAGAAAAGCTGTGAGGGATCCTGGGGCATCCAACACCATCACAGTGTCATCCCTGCAGGAGGTGCTCAATAAGCAAATTTGGTAAAAGTGCTTATTGTATAAACACGTTAATGTTACTGCTTGGGGAGAAACATGACATTCAAATCGTTTTTCTCATTTATTTGGCTTTTTACATGCTCTGATCCACAAAATGGCAATGTTCCTTAGACATAGGCAGAGCAAGGATTCCACAAACACAGAAACAGCAAAGACGAGCACTTCTGTTTCAAAGGCTTGGACAACCTTTTCATTACACCAACCACAACAACATAAAAAATTAAAGGTAAAACCTAATTGAGTTTCCTTGGTCACAAGTGGAAATCTCCAATAACGCTTTCTATGTTCAAACACATGGGGAACTTCACAATGGAAAATATAACACAATTATTTTATCATTACAATTCAAAATCAGGAGAGGTCACGCAGGCCCAAATGAGAACCTACTCAGTAAAGACTCAAACCAGTGAGCACATTGAAACCATTATGTAGAGAACATGGAGGATCACCCTTCCAGGATGTCCTTATTAGTACTGGAAGCTAAAAATCTATAGAAGATGCTATATATTTGTTGGCTCTGCTAGGTTTCAAGTGTTTTTATTTGTTTTCATTTGATTTGGTCTGGCTCTTGAGAGAGGGTCTTGTTCTGTTGCCCAGGCTGGAGTGCAGTGGTGCAATCTCAGCTCACTGCATCCTCAACCTCCTGGGCTCAAGTGAACCTCCCACCTCAGCCTCCCAAGTAGCTGAGACCACAGGCATGCATTACACATCCGGCTATTTTTTTTTTTTTTTGTATATTTTATAGAGACAAGGTCTCGCTATATTGCCCGGGCTAGACTCAAACTCCTGACTCAAGCAATCGTCCTGCCTCAGCCTCCCAAGTAGCTGAGACCACAGGCATGCATTACATATCCAGCTATTTTTTTTTTTTTTTTATAGAGACAAGGTCTCACTAGATTGCCATATCGCCTGGGCTAGACTCAAACTCCTGACTCAAACAATCCTCCTGCCTCGGCCTCCCAGTCACAGTGGCTCACATCTGGGATTACACGTATGAGCCACGGCAATTGACCCGGTTTACAAGTCTTTAGTAATTTATTTTTGCAAACAAAAAAAATGACATTAGGTACTATGATAATTAAAAAACAAATACCTTCATTATGCATCATCCTCTCTAAAAGTCAGCAGAGATGATTCCTTCTTCTGTGATCCTGCTACTCCATTCACAAACCACAGCACAACTGGGACTGTAAGGATCTGCACGAGAAGCTTCTCAAAAGCAGACATAAGATCTTACTCATCTTTCTATTCTGATATCTACCTGGTACCTAGCCCATACTCTTCAAGAACTGTGCAAGGTTGGGTTATTACCATATTTAAAAGCTAACAAGTTAGGCTTTGAGATGTGTTTACATTCTCCTTTAAAAAAAAATGGGTCTTTCTATTGTGGATTTATTTATCAAGGATAGATTTTTTTTTTAATGACTGATATTTTTAAAATGCCTGGTCAGGGTTTATGTGATGATATTTTTTCTCCAAAGACAATAATGAGTAATATAAGATAAATCCTAACTTTAAGACTTTTTTTTTTTGAGACAGAGTCTCACTGTGTCTCCCAGGCTGAAGTGCTGTCATGCTATCTCTGCTCACTGCAACCTCCGCCTCCTGGGTTTACACCATTCTCCTGCCTCAGCCTCCCGAGTAGCTGGGACTACAGGCGCCCGCCACCACGCCTGGCTAACTGTTTTGTTGTTTTCTTTTAGTAGAGATGGGGTTTCACCATGTTAGCCAGGATGGTCTTGATCTCCTGACCTCGTGATCTGCCCGTCTCAGCCTCCCGAAGTGCTGGGATTACAGGCGTGAGCCACTGCGCCCGGCCTAGACATTCTTACATTTACAAAATAAATTCTATTTGAACATGGTTTACTATTAAAAAAAAAAAAAACCTTGATTTTCATGAACTAAGCTTTATTTTATATTAAATCATACCTTCCATTAATATATGATATGCTATTATACATCATTTAATCTAAAATTGACAATTACCCTCATTTGAAAAATAGTAATTTTTTTTATTCTTTAAACAAATTTTTATCAAAATTAGAACTGACACTGAATACATGACTTTTAGTTTTCAGTGAGTTAAATCATTACATTTATAATGTTGCTTTCGGTACCTTCATACACTTATATATTGAGCACCTGAAAGCATTTCACAGTTTGCTTGTTACACAGGGCAGGTTAACAACATGTGAGTCTAAAGTAAGAAAAGATCATAAACAGACACTTCTCCAAAGAAGAAATACAAGCAGCCAACAAACATATGAAAAAATGTTCATCGTCACTAATGCTCAGAGAAATGCAAATCAAAACCACCATGAGATATCATCTCACACCAGACAGAATGGTTATTACAAAAAGTCAAATAGTAATGGATGCTGGCAAGGCTGCAGAGAAGAGGGAATGCTTACACACTGCTGGGGGAATGTAAGTTAGTTCAGCCACTGTGGAAAGCAGTTTGGAGATTTATCAAATAACTAAAAACAGAGCTACTATTCAAGCCAGAAATCCCATTACTGGGTATATATCCAAAAGAAAATAAATCATTTTACCAAAAAGACAAGACTCTCCATGTTCATCACAGAATGATTTACAATAACAAAGATATAGAATCAGCCTAGGTGCCCATCAATGGTGGATTGAACAAGAAAATATGGTACCTATACATCATGGAATACTACACAGCCTTGAAAAGAATGAAATCATGTTCTTTACAGCAACATGGATGTAGGTGGAGGCCATAATCCTAAAATAATGAATGCAGGACAGAAAACCAAATACCACATGTTCTCACTTATAAGTGGGAGATAAACATGGAGCACACAGGGACATAAAGCTGAGAACAGCAGACACTGCGGACTTCTAGAGGAGGGAGGAAAGGAGTAGGGGATGGGCTTAAAAACTACTTCTTGGGGACTGTACTGACTGCCTGGGTGACAGGATCATTTGTACCCTAAACCTTAGCATCACGTAATATACCCATGTAACAAACCTACACAACCCCCTGTATCTACAATAACAGTTGAAATTATGTTTTTTTTTTAAAGGTAAGCCTTATTGTTCGTTAAAAGAATCTCCTTCTGTGTTTTGGGGCTAGGCTCTTTGTTGCCAGGTTTGATCATGAGGTAAGACGCTATATCATTGATTTCCTAGGGGGTCTGGAATGAACTCATTTTATTACCTTATTTCTGGAATATACAACATTAAACCTAATTTAACCCACTGTATGTAAAAGGGCTTTTAGCCTACTATTTATTATAAATATTCATGAAAATATATATATAATGGTCTGAAAATTCTCATCATAAAATTCTATAGTAGCCTTAAAGATGGAAAACACTATAATTCAGATCCAAAATCATGAGTTGTTTCTCTTTTATTATGTTTTGTTTTATTTTATTTTATGCACCGTACAATGCCTCTTTTGGGCAATGTATTTCCACAAGATATATGTTCCATACTGCACTAGTAGATTATGCTACTTAATATTGTTTTATGACATTTATTAGAAGGAAAATAACACACGTAAACTAAACATCTTCAGCCTCTGTGCTAACAGTAGCCATACACTCAAGAAGATCTTTCCAACCAAGTAGTTGTTCCTTGTTCATCTCTCTAAAGGCATTAATTACTTGTATTCACAATGATTTACCTATCGTTTTCTTGTAGTCAGAGAAAAATATTTTCAAATGTAAGAAATATGATGTTGTTTCTGTTTTGGAAAATTATTACACTGTTGATGTCATAAAAGCTGAAAATGAAATTTCCTAATTCTACACTTAACACATTTCATGGATTTTCCTTAGAAGTAAGGTGTCATTAAAGATTCAGAAATAATTTCAATTATTCATTGCTTTTGAGTTGTGAAATAATCCCAAATTGCTAAATAATTTTTTAAAATAAAGGTTTCAAGTTTCTAACTCTACCCAAAACGGAGTAACTCACTGCAAACTATGGATACCACAAAGTGCAACTAAAAACCACAAACAAAATACAAATACTGATCTATCGGAAACAACAGCAAGCAGACCACAGTGCATTTCTTGTTGTTGTTTTTTTTTTTCTGTTTTGTTTTGTGTTTTTCTTTTATCTCCAGCTTTGACCCAAGCATAGGCTGGCTAAGGCAGGTCACTGAACAATACAAATGGACAACAAAATCTTAAGAAGAGACTGGCCTTATCAACAGAGAACTGGAACAGTGGGCTTCTCTGAGCTTCCAGAGAATGGGAGAAATTATTTGTCCTCTCTCTCTCCCTCTCTGTCTCTCTCTCCAGGCCTGCCCTGAGGGCTGCCTCAGTTACAGAGTTGCACTACATACAAATCGGAAGAGAAAACCCACCCATTAAAGAGAAGAGCCATAAAAGGAAGTCCCAGTTGTACAAAGATGGAGGAGGATAAAAATCCTTTTCTTCTATTTATTTTCTCTCCTTGCTTCACCCTGCAGGTAGGACCAGTCAACAGCACTGTGTGCCAAGGACAGTGGCTAAAACTCTGCAAGTATTTCTAAACAACAGAGCAAAGGCTTTGAAAGCAAAACTGATACTGAAAAAGGAAAAAAATGCATTAGTCAGAGATCCTCAGAGAAAAAGAACCAATAGGAAAATACATATAAATGTAAAGGTTCAAATAATGAAAAAGAAAGCAAGGAGAGGAGGTCAGAAAAATAAAAAAGAATAAAAGTAAAATAATAAAACGATAGGTCTAAACATATTTCAATAATTAAATTAAGAGATCTAAAGACACTAAAAGACAGAAATTGCTGGGTTGACTTTAAAAAAAAAAAAAGATCCTGTATTCTGCCTTAAAAAAATTTACTTTAACTATAACGACATAGGTATATTAAAAATAAATGAAAGGACAAATATCCACAATGCAAAAGAAAACTAGAGTGTCTCTATTAATATAAAAACAAATCAAGTGTAGAACAAAAAAGTTACCAGGGATAAAACACACACACGCGCGCACACACACACACAGGTGAACATATCCAAGATGAACCAGGTACCAATGATGGAAGCACCGAAGCTGCAATAACTTTACTTACAATGGGAGATCTAGTATTGCAGTCAGAAATCAGTACTGAACGGGGTGATGTAGGAGTATGTATACTCCCTCATGTTCATTCAAAGAATAAAAGCCATATTCCTTTTAGCCTAGATAATATAAATCACAAAATTGTTCATGAATGTCAGGAGCTCTCTTCACCTGTCATTACTACATCTCCCTCATCATTTGAAGAAAACAAGATTGTATTGGAGGAACAAAGTTCCTGAGAAGAAATTAGTTTAATGGAGAAAGTAAAGAAGAACGCTACACCAACCAGGAATACAACTTCTAAAGTGACCAGTAATTTGAGAATAAGAAGTAGATTTGCCAAGCCTAAACCAAATCTTGAGAAGATTTTAGGGACCAACAGGTTTGATGATTATCAGGAAGTTTCCAGTTTCTGTGTAACTAAAGGGGAAGAACTGGAAACTCAAAGAGAAACAGAGAAAAACGCTTCCAAAGCAACAGAACTGGAAGATAAAAACCTCAGACCAGTTACAACAGCAGAGAATAAAGAACAGAGCAAATTGGCATGCATACGTGGTATCCAAGGGACCAGGATTTCTCAAGAAGTAAACCTAACTGAGAGAAATGAAAATCAAGAAGAGCTTCTCAAGAGGCTCACATGTTGTCAGTTGCTGCAATTGCTTCCTCTGAGACACGGCCCTGCACACTTGGTTTGGAGAGGGGTCATGGTGAAAATTCTTTTGAAAAGCCCCAGATAAAGGACTCTAAAGGAGACAATGTGCTTACACTTCCTGTGCCAGGGTAAACACCAATAAGTATTCCAGAAGTCCAACAAGAAAATATAATCAGTCCTCAAGACCTAACAGTGAATCCAGTTGCTAATGTACCTCAAGATGGAGAAGATGAACAAGCATTTATTTTAACTCCGGTGGAAATCCCAACCAATCTCCTTTTTCCATTAAACTAATGGAGAGTAGAAGAAATAACCGAAGCCACCGCACAGTTAATGCCAAACCCTTCACTGCCAGCTCCCGTATTGGTCAAATCCGTAAATACTGAAGAAAGGGGTGGCATGAGTATTTGTTTCCCAGCAACTTCAGTTGGTCAAGATGACATGGGTTTATCTGTTTTTGAAAGAGGTGATTCTAAAAAGCTTTCTGATAATTTGGATCTTGTATCTAGGAAGAGATTTCATTGCAGGATTGATGAAAATGACCACGTTCCTCCTGCCAAAAACTGTTCACTCACTTTAAGAGATGATTGTCAAGCATAGACCTCTGAGGTGCACTCAAAGGAATTAACAAATGTTTTTGAGGAAACAGGGCAGTCTCGCAAGGGACAAGATATTTTTCCTACCTCAGGAAGCACATTGACAACTCCAGAACCTCAAAAAGAGCAAGTTGAACCAACTTTTCGGAGTACAGGATCTAGATCTCCTGATACACGCATAGACAAGAATGTGCCTCAGTTACCTCAGAATGAAATGATTGTGTCTGATAAGGAAGAAAGAAGTGACGCTGCTCCTAAGTCTGAGCAAATGGACAGCAGAACATCATCTTCAAAAGCCCCACTATCCAGACCTGGCAGAAGACCCCTGGGATGTTTTATCTTTCATGTGTTCAAATAGTTTGGAATCTGATGGACCTACTCGGGTCTATAGTAAGAAACGCCTAAAGCCTCTTATACCTGCATTAAGACAGAATCTGAAAAGATCCAATCCATCCAATGAAAGCCAGAAAAAGAAGCAAGAGTCCTCTGATCCACTTGCATCTCCAAGTGTTATTAATACTCAATCTGAGAATATTAGCAGCTCATCAACTCAGGTTTCTTGTGATCAGCCCTTACTGAAAGAAGGACACAAAAGTGGCAATAAGCAGGCCCCTGAAGGGAAGCCAACCACGGTCTCTGAATATTTCTTCAATGATGTCTCCATTGAAGTGGATGAAACAGAAAACAATCTTTTATCTTTTTCTTTTTTAAATTAAGTCTAGGATTTCCAGAGTCAATTACATCAACAAAACAGTATTTAGAGCAAAACATGGATGTCTATTTTTCTTTAGGTTGATTTTGAATATTTAATGAGCTTGATTTGAAGCTTTTGTAATCAGTGGAAAACATTCCTGAGGTTCCTTTCATTCTGATTGATTTAGCATTTTGCAAATATCAAGCAATTAAGACTGCTTTTTCAGACAGAAATAACAACTCTTATTTACAATTTGACTCTTCCTGTGCCAAGCACACATGGACATTTGGGAATGTTGTGGATATATGTCTCTGTATGAACTGCATTGCAGACAGATTTGGGGGTTGATTGTATCATATTTAACGTTTAGAAACTTCTTGTGTGAAGATTTTTTTATTTTTATTTTTAGAGGAAGATGAAGGATGAAGCCTTTTCAGTTGCTTCTAAGTACAGTCATTTTTCACAAGATGTTTAAGTCAATGACAGACCACATATATGACAGCGGTCCCATACAATTAAAATGGAGATAAAAAATTCCTATCGTCTAGTGACATTATAGCCATCATAACATAGTGCGTTGCTCTTTTATGTTTAGACCTGTTTAGATTCATGGATACTTACTATTGCGTTACAACTACCTACAGTATTCAACACAGTAACACACTATAGAGGTTTGTAGCCAAGGAGCCAAGGAGTGATAGGCTATACCACATAGCCTCGGTCTGTAGGGTGTGCAGCAGTCTGTACATCTCAGTGTTTATAAGTACACTCAGCGTTGTTCCACACAAGATCACCTAACAAGGCATTTCTTAAAACATATAGTTAAGACTTTATTTATTTTTACATTTTTTATTTAAAAGGATATTCAGTTTTAGCTATTTTCACCCCTCAGATTATAAAGAAGGCATTAACAATTTTATGTTTGTCTCCTTTTCTAATTTTAAATATATTTAAAATGATATAACTAAAATGCTTGGCTTTTAGTTATAAAAGGATATGTTTCAGTTATAAAAGGGTATGTTTGGAATATCTTTTTTCCTTCAATTTAGTATATTGACTTTGTATTGTGAATTTTTCTGTTTTTCTTATTTCTGGGATATTCTCAGGATTTTCATGAGGGTAGGGGAAACTCAACTTTATGAAACAAATTTTCATACAAAACTCAATCTCCTTTGTACACACGCAGACATATATTAGTTTTTAAAAAGCCAATTTCTTCATAGTTTTTTTTACCATTAAATTCTCAAGAAACACTTAGATCTTTAAGCATGGAACACAATCGTGAAGTTAAAAATAGAAAATAAGACTTTCCGCATGTTCTCAGTCATAGGTGGGAATTGAACAATGAGAACACTTGGACACAGGGTGGGGAACATCACACAGCGGGGCCTGACATGGGTTGGGGGTAGGCGGTAGGGATAGCATTAGAAGAAATACCTAATGTACATGACGAGTTAATGGGTGCAGCACACCAACATGGCACATGTATACATATGTAACAAACCTGCCCATTCTGCACATGCACCCTAGAATTTAAAGTATAATAATAAAATAAATAAATAAAATAAAGTTAGTGATTATCATCAATATGAATTTAAGGTTTTAATTTCAAGATTTGATGATTGACACGTGTAATTCTATGACCTACTCAAGCAGATCTGTAGTGGTTCCCATTAGATTCCTCAAACGGCAAATTTACTCTGATTTTATTTGAAAAGCCTCTTGGATTGATAATATATTATCTCAGGAGTTGGAAACTTTCTGCAAACTATTTTGGGTTTGCAGGCCAGAGGGTCCGTCTGGCAGCTACTCAGCTCTGCAATTTCAGTGTGAAAGAAGCCATAGGCAGTACTTGAATGAAGGACTGTTGCTGGATTGACCTTTCAGTTTGACCGCTATATTAGACCCCAAATTTTCTTCCCCTAAGGTGCTGATGTCTGTATGTATGAGTTATTTGTCACTGAAGTCATGAGTTGTGCCTAAAAGTTAGAACTGTGTTCATTGTATTATGTAATGATCAGTATTTCAATTGGGAAGATATTTTAGAGTCTAGATAATTAAGTTTGTATGTTGAAAAAATGGTGGCCAGTTTTTAAATTCCTTAATAGAAGAGAATTGTGTCTCAGCAGGTATAACAGTAATGCTAATTTATTGAAACTACTGCTATTAGAGCACTTCTTTCTCATTGTCTTTTAGTGAAATTTATGGCTTATCATTTTGTCAGAGAGGAGGCTATATAATTCTGAGTGGAAACTGTCTACAAGTAGGCATTTATTTCGTGATTAATATGTCAGAGAAATCATGGTAGTAAATCACATTGCTATTTTAATACCCTGTTTTGTAAGTTTTAAAACTCATATTCTGAAAAGATTTCATTCTCTTAACGTTAGTTTGGGAGTTAGATTGCCATGATTAAACTATTATTTATCCTTGTGTAATAATAATTTTTAACTTTAACAACTGTCTCTTTTTAATATATGATAAGCAAGTTTTATGGAAGATAGAATTTCTTGCTATATAAAGAATACAGGGAGTCACTGTATTAGAGAATCAAGTCAGCCAGCTAAATTATCCTACAATTACATCCTTAAACCTAATTTTGGAAAAGAGAAAGTTAATCAGTGTATTTACCTTACATGGTGGCAAGAACTATGTTAGGCCTGATTCATGTAAAGAAGATGTTGCAAAGAATTTATTTCATAAATCTTAAAGAAGATATGATTAATGGTTTTCATCTTTTCTCGACTTTTTCTCCTAAACACTTATGTTTTAGCAAGTGATCAACCTGAGCGTTTGACGCCTAATTGTTGGTAAATGGTTGAGGCATGACAAAAATATTAATATCCATTGTTCACCATCATGTTATTTGAAACAAAAGTGCCCGTGTGTACTCTCTTGCTTGAAGAAGTCTTTGACAAAAAATAAATCATGTCATTTATAAATTTTCTTGTTCTAAAGAAAGCAGTTGTGTTATATATATATGTATATATATAAATTATGTAAATAAGTTATTTTATACAGAAAAAGGATAAAGTAACCAAGAAAACATAAGAGTCTTAAATGAGCATACACCTAACAGAGCTCCAAAATACATGAAGGAAAAACTATTAGAACTAAAAGTTAAAAAAAACCCAGATGACACATTTTTAAATCTCCAAGTACCTGGAAATCAAAAGCACACTTTGAAATAACCAAGGGGCCAAACAACAGATTGACAGAAATTTTTGAAAAATATTTTTTAAACTGAATGAAATGGTGATATAACACATGAAAAATCCTTGCTAAAATAGTGCTTACAGGGAAACTTAAGCATTAAATATTTAATTAGAAAATTAAAAGGTCTAAACTCAATCATATAGTTTCCACTTTAAGAAACTAGAAAAAGTAAAGGACATTTCAATGAGGGCTCATGGGGCTGTGAAGCCAAGAGCTATTAACACTATGACCAAAGATTGAAATTCTCTATAGGATCCATAGCACTGAATAGTGCAATATTTTCCTGAGGAAGTATAAGACTTAGCCATTTATAATTATGACATGATAATCCATAATTGTTGATGTGGGAAAGTAAATACATTTCTCAAAGTTTAAGTAGATTTTCTTTTTTTTAAAGGAAAAAAGAAATAGACCCACAGTAAGCAGAAGGATTAAATAATAAAGAACCAAAATCAATAAAATTTGAAACAGAAAAACAATGGAAAAAAATTGATGAAACCAAAAGCTGATTCTTTAAAAAGACCAAGAAGAGGCAGTGACCTAGCAAAAAAGACAGGTATATCACAAAGAAATCTCTGAACAAACATACCCAATAAAAATCAAAACAAGCCAGGCAGAGAAAACAAATAAATAGCTAATTTTTCACGGCAAAACCAGATGTACATCCACAGGAAACAATAGCAAACAGGAAACCAGGACCTCCCCAAACAGACAGATTAAGTTGCCAGTGACTGACCCTAACTAGACGGGAGTAGATGAGCTCTCTGATCAATAATTCAAAATAGCAGTTTTAAGAAAACTCCGTGATCTTTAAAATAACATGGAAAAGCAACTCAGAAATGTATTAGATAAATACAACAAAGAGATTGAAATTTTTTTCACTTTTTTTATACTTTAAGTTCTGTGATAGATGTGCAGAACATGCAGGTTTGTTGCATAGGTACACAGGTGCCACTGTGGTTTGCTGCAACCATCAACCCGTCACCTACATTAGATATTTCTCCTAATACTATCCCTCTCCTAGCCCCCCAACCACCGAAAGGCCCCGGTATGTGATGTTCCCCTCCCTGTGTCCATGTGTTCTCATTGTTCAACTCCCACTTACGAGATAGAACATGCAATGTTTGGTTTTCTGTTCCTGTGTTAATTTGCTGAGAATGATGGTTTCCAGCTTCATCCATGTCCCTGCAAAGGACATGAACTCGTCCTTTTTTTATGGCTGCATAGTATTCCATGGTGTGTTTGTGCCACATTTTATTTATCCAGTCTATCATTGATGGGCATTTGGGTTGGTTCCAAGTCTTTGCTATTGCAAATAGTACTCCAGTAAACATATGTGTGCTTGTGTCTTTATAGAATGATTTATAAACCTTTGGGTATATACCCAGTAATGGGATTGGGGGTCAAACGGTATTTCTGGTTCTCAATCTTTGAGGAATTACCACACTGTCTTCCACAATGGTTGAACTAATTTACATTCCCACCAACAGTGTAAAAGCATTCTATTTCTCCACATCCTCTCCAGCATCTGTTGTTTCCTGACTTTTTAATGATCGCCATTCTAACTGGCATGAGTTGGTATCTCACTGTGGTTTTGATTTGCATTTCTCTAATGACCAGTGATGAGGAGCTTTTTTTCATGTTTGTTGGCTGCATAAATATCTTCTTTTGAGGTCTATTCATATCCTTTGTCCACTTTTTGATTGGCTTGGTTTTTTCTTGTAAATTTGTTTAAGTTCCTTGTAGATTCTGGGTATTAGCCCTTTGTCACATGAATAGATTGCAAAAATATTCTCCCATTCTGTAGGTTGTCTGTTCACTCTGGTGGTAGTTTATTTTGCTGTGCAGAAGCTCTTTAGTTTAATTAGATCCCATGTGTCAATTTTGGCTTTTGTTGCCTTTGCTTTTGGCATTTTAGTCATGAAGTCTTTGCCCCTGCCTATGACCTGAATGGTATTGTCTTGGTTTTCTTCTAGGGTTTTTATGGTTTTAGGACTTACATTTAAGTCTTTAATCCATCTTGAGTTAATTTTTGTATAAGGTATAAGGAAGAGGGCCAGTTTCAGTTTTGCACATATGGCTAGCCAGTTTTCCCAACACCATTTATTAAACAGGAAATCCTTTTCCCATTGCTTGTTTTTGTCAGGTTTGTCAAAGATCAGATGGTTGCAGATATGTGGCATTATTTCTGAGGCCTCTGTTCTGTTCCATTGGTCTACATACCATGTTCATAAAGCAAGTTCTTAAAGACCTACAGAGAGTCCTAGACTCCCATACAATAATAGTAGGAGACTTTAACACCCCACTGTCAATATTAGACAGATCAATGAGACAGAAAATTAACAAGGATATTCAGGACTTGAACTCAGCTCTAGACAAAGCAGACCTAATAGACATCTACAGCACTCTCCACCCCACATCAACAGAATATACATTCTTCTTAGCACCACAGCACATTTATTCTACAATTGACCACATAATTGGAAGTAAAACACCCCTCAGCAAATGCAAAAGAATGGAAATCATAACAAACATTCTCTCAGACCACAGTGCAATCAAATTAAAACTCCAGATTAAGAAATTCACTCAGAACTGCACAACTACATGAAAACTGAACAACCTGCTCCTGAATAACTACTGGGTAAATAATGAAATTAAGACAGAAATAAATAAGTTCTTTGAAACCAGTGAGAACAAAGACACAACGTACCAGAATCTCTGGGACACAGCTAAAGCAGTGTTTACAGGGAAATTTATAGCACTAAGTTCCCACAGGAGAAAGGAGGAAAAATCTAAAATTGACACCCTAACATCACAATTAAAAGAACTAGAGAAGCAAGAGCAAACAAATTCAAAAGCTAGCAAAAGACAAGAAATAACTAAGATCAGAGCAGAACTAAAGGAGACACAAAAAACCCTTCAAAAAATCAATGAATTGAGGAGTTGGTTTTTTGAAAAGATTAACAAAATAGATAGACCACCAGCCAGACTAATAAAGAAGAAACAAGAGAAGAATCAAATAGACACAATAAAAACTGATAAAGGGGATATCACCACTGATCCCACAGAAATGTCAACTACTATCAGAGAATACTATAAACACCTCTAGGCAAATAAACTAGAAAATCTAGAAGAAATTGATAAATTCCTGGACACATACACCCTTCCAAGACTAAACCAGGAAGAAGTTGAATACCTGAATAGACCAATAACAAGTTCTGAAATTGAGGCAGTAATTAATAGCTTACCAACCAAAAAAAACCCAGGACCAGATGATTCACAGCTGAATTTTACCCGAGGTACAAAGAGGAGCTGGTACCATTCCTTCTGAAACTATTCCAATCAATAGAAAAAGAGGGACTCCTCCGTAACTCATTTTATGAAGCCAGCATTATCTGATAGCAAAACCTGGCACAGGCACAACAAAAAGAGAAAATTTCAGGCCAATATCCCTGATGAACATCGATGCAAAAATCCTCAACAAAATACTGGCAAACCGAATCCAAGCAGCACATCAAAAAGCTTATCCACCACGATCAAGTCAGCTTCATCCCTGGGATGCAAGTCTGGTTCAACATATGCAAATAAACGTAATCCATCACATAAACAGAACCAGTGACAAAAACTACATGATTATCTCAATAGATGCAGAAAAGGCCTTTGATAAAATTCAACACCGCTTCATGCTAAAAACTCTCAATAAACTAGGTATTGATGGAACATATCTCAAAATAACAAAAGCTATTTATGACAAACCCACAGCCCGTATCATGCTGCATGGGCAAAAGCTCGAAGCATTCCCTTTGAAAACAGGCACAAGACAAAGATGCCCTCTCTCACCACTCCTGTTCAACATAGTATTGGAAGTTCTGGCCAGGGCAGTCAGGCAAGAGAAAGAAATAAAGTGTATTCGAATAGAAAGAGAGGAAGTCAAATTGTCTCTGTTTGCAGATGATGTGATTATATATTTACAAAACCCCACCATCTCAACCTCAAATCTTTTTAAGCTGATCAGCAACTTCAGCAAAGTCTCAGGATACAAAATCAATGTGCAAAAATCACAAGCATTCCTATACATCAAAAATAGCCAAATCATGAATGAACTCCCATTCACAATTGCTACAAAAAGAATAAAATATCTAGGAATACAACTTACAAGGGATGTGAAGGACCTCTTTGATAACTACAAACCACTGCTCAAGGAAATAAGAGAGGACACAAACAAATGGAAAAACATTCCATGCTCATGGATAGGAAGAATCAATATCGTGAACATGGCCATACTGCCCAAAGCAATTCATAGATTCAATGCTATCCCCATCAAGCTACCATTGACTTTCTTCACAGAATTAGAAAGAACTACTTTAAATTTCATGTGGAACCCAACAAGAGCCCTTATAGCCAAGACAATCTTAAGCAAAAAGAACAAAGTTGGAGGTATCAAGCTACCTCACTTCAGCAGAGATTGAAATAATTTTTAAAAATCAAGCACAAATTCCAAAACTGAGAAATATATTTGTTAAACTGAAAATTTCATTACAGGCTCTCAATGTTAGAACAGATCAAGCAGAGGAAAGTATCAGTTAGTTCAAAGACAGGCCATTGAAAAATACACAGTCCGAGAGGATAAAAGAGAAAAGAATATAAAAGGAATGAAGAACACCTACAACACATAAAAAAAAAACTGAAAAGGCCAAATCTAAGAATTATTGATGTTCGAGAAGGAGCTGAGCAATGGCAGATATTATCTCAACTCAGTTAAAATGGTTTTTGTTACAAAGACAAGGAGTAATGGATGCTGATGAGGATTTGGAGAAAGGGGAACCCTCGTACACTATTGCTGGGAATGTAAATTAGCACAGCCATTAGGGAAAACAGTGTGGAGATTCTTCAAAATCCTAAAAATAAAACTACTATATGATCCAGCAGCTCCATTACTTGGAATATATCCAAAAGAAAGAAAATCCACATATTGAAGAGATATCTGCCCTCCCATGTTTGTTAAAGCACTATTCACAATAGCCAAGATGTGGAGTCAGCCTAAGTGCCCATCCATGGATAAATGGATACAGAAAATGTGACAGATATACAAAATAGAATACTATTCTGCCATACAAAGAATGAAATCTTGTTATTTGCAGCTACACAGATGGAGCTGGAGGCCATTATGTTAGGTGAAATAAGCCAAGCACAGAAAGACAAATATTGCACTTTCTGTCTCATATGTGGAAGCTAAGAAAGTGAAACTCAGGAACATAAAGAATAGAACAGTGGTTACCAGAGGCTGGGAAGGGTGGTGGGGGGAGACAAAGAGAGGTTGATTGGTGGGTACAAGAAAATAGTTAAAAGAAATAAGCTTTTGTGTTCAATAAATCAGTAGAGTGACTATAGTAAACAATAATCCATTTTGTATTTCAAGATAGCTGGTAGAGAATCATTCAAATGTTCCCAGCATGATGAAAAGATAAATGTTTAAGGTGATGGATATCCCAATTACCTTGATTTTATTATTATACATTATATGAGTATATCAAAATATCACATATACCCCTAAAATATGTACAACTATTATATAGCATTAAAAATATTTAAGATCAGAAAAATGATAAACCTCTAGCTAAAATTACCAAAAAATAAGGGAGATGTCAATTAGCAATATCAAAAATGAATAAAGAATATCTCTACAAACACTACAGACATAAAATGGATTGCAAAAGAAATTATGGATTGCATAAATTTCACAACTTAGATAAACTAGAACAATACATTAAAAGACAGATAGTCACAAAAATAATAAAATTCCTAGGAATACAGTGAACCAAGGAGGTGAAAGGTCTCTACAATGAGAATTACAAAACATTGCTCAAAGAAATCAAAGATGACACAAACAAATGGAAAGATATTCCATGTTCATGGATAGGAAGAATCAATATCATTAAACTGGCCATACTGCCCAAAGCAATTTACAGATTCAATGGTATTCCTATCAAACTACTAATGACATTCCTCACAGAACTAGAAAAAAACTATACATATATATATACATACACACACACACACACACACGTATTTTTTTTTGAGACAGAGTTTCACTCTCGTTGCTGGGGGTACGGTGGCGTGACCTCGGCTCTCTGTAACCTTCACCTCCCAGGTTCAAGTGATTCTCCTACCTCAGCCTCCCAAGTAGCTGGGATTACAGGCATGTACCACCATGCCCAGCTAATTTTTTGTTAGATAAAAACTATTTTAAAATTCATATGGAACCAAAAAAAGAGCCCAAATAGCCAGGGTAATCCAAGCAAAAAGCACAAGGCAGAGGTGTCATGATACCCAACTTCAAACTACACTACAGGGCCACAATAACCAGAATACCATGGTCCTAGTACAAAAACAGACACATAGACCAATGGAACAGAATAGAGGGTCCAGAAATAAGACTATATACGTACAATCATCTGATTTTCAACAAAACTGACAAAAACGATCAATGGCCTCATGCAGAAGATTGAAACGCGACCTCTTCCTCATACCATATATAAAAATCAACTAAAAATGGATTAAATACTCAAATGTAAAACACAAAATTATAAAAATCCTGGAAAACAACCTAAGCAATATCAATCTGGACACAGGAACTGGCAAAGATTTCATAATGAAGATGCCAAAAGAAATTGCAATAAAAACACAAATTCACAGAGGGGATCTAATTAAACTTAAGAGCTTCTTTGCAGCATAAGAAAATATCAACAGAGTGAAAAAAAAACCTACAGAATGAGAGAAGATATTTACAAACTATGTATCTGACAAAGCTTTAATATTCAGCATCTATAAGGAACTTAAATTTACAAGAAAAAAACTAACAACCCATTAAAAAGTGGGCAAAGGACATGAACAAACACTTTTCAAATGAAGACATAAAGCAGCCAACAAGCACATGAAAAGAAGTTCAACATCACTGATCGTTAGAGAAATGCAAATCAAAACCACAATGAGATACCATCTCACACGATTAAGAACGGCTATTACTAAACGGTCAAAAAATAACAGATGCTGGCAATGTTGCACCAAAAAGAGAACATTTATACACTCTTGGTGGGTTGAACTAATTTACAGTTAGTAAATTCATTGTAAATTAGTTATAAATTAATTGCAAATTAGTTCAACCATTGTGGAAAGCACTGTAGGAATTCCTCAAATAGCTAAAAACAGAACTACTATTCAATCCAGCAATCCCATTACTGGGTATGTACCCAAAGGAATACGAATTGTTCTGTCATAAAAATACAAGCACATGTATGTTCATTGCAGTAATAGCAAAGACATGGATTTAACATAAATGCCCATCAGTAGTAGAATGGATAAAGAAAATATGGTACATATACACCACGGAATACTACGCAGTCATAAAAGTGAACAAAAACCCCTGTGACACAAGTTTACCTATATAACAAACCCGCTTGTGTACCCCTGAATCTAAAATAAAAGTTTTCTGAAAAGTAAGACACACCATGCCAAAACTCACTGAAAAAGAAGTAGATAATCTAAATAATCCTAGACCTGTTAAAGAAATTGAACTTATAATGCAAAACCTTTAGACAAGGAAAACCCAAGGCCAGATACTTTCACTGGCAAATTCTACCAAATATTTCAGAAAGAAATAATACCAATTTTACACAGGCTCTTAAAAAAAAAAATACTTGAACTCTTTTATGAGGCCAGAAGTGCCCTAACCCCAAATCAGGAAAAAATTATATAAAAAGAAACCTATAACTAATAGCCCTCATGAATATAAACATGCTCAACCAAATATTAAACACAACAATGTATAAGAAGGTGAGTACATCACATCAAGTGAGATTTCTTCCAAAAATGCGTATCTAGTTCAACATTTGAACATCAGTAAGTGTAACTCGCCATTTAAAAAGATTACAGTAGACAAGGCTACATAATCATCTCAACACATGAAAAAAAGTATTTGGTAAAATTTATTATTCATTCATAATAATTTCTAAAACTTAAGCAAACTAGGAGGAATAAAGGTAACTTCCTTAACCTAACAAAAGGCATCTACAAAAAATTCTAATCTGATACTTAATGGATGGTCTAAAATGAAGAACAGGAGAAAGACATTCACACATAACATTTGCATTCGACATTGTACTAGATGTCCGAACAAGTTGCCATAAGGCAAGGCAAAGGAATAAAAGGAGCAAAAATCTTAAAGAAAGAAAACTGTCTATATTCACAGATGGCATGATTGTCTGTATTGAAAATCCCATAACATTTATTTATTTTATTTTATTTTTTTGAGACAGAGTCTCGCTCTGTCACCCAGGCTGGAGTGCAGTGGTGCATTCACTGTGCACTGCAATCTCCACTTCCCGGGTTCAAGCGATTCTCCTGTCTCAGCCTCCCGAATAGCTGGGATTACAGGTGTCCACCACCACACCCAGCTAATTTTTGTATTTTTCTAGAGACAGGGTTTCACCATGTTGGCCAGGCTGGTCTCAAACTCCTGACCTCAAGTGATCCACCCTCCTCGGCCTCCCAAAGTGCTGAGATTACAGGCATGAGCCATCACACCCGGCCGACATTTTTTTTTTTAATGAATAAGTGAGTTTTCCAAGGATGTAGACATTTCATCAAACAAAGATGCAAATGACAATAAACATATAAAATAGTCTGAAAATCATTAGTCATTAAGAAAATGTAAATTAAAGCTATAATGAAAAAAAACATGTTTACGGGGATGGCTAAAATTTTTTCAAAATCCAGACAGTATCAAATACTAACCAGATTGCACAGTAAATAGAACTCTCATGCATCACTGGGAGGGCTGTGAAAGGGCACAGCCCATCTGGAACACACTGGTCAGTTCCTCACAAAGTTAAACATATATTCACCATGAACACAGCAATCCTATTTCTAGATATTCTTTCAAAAGTAGACTTGAACACTGAAAAATCTGTGTTCACACACACACACACACACCCCTAACGGTGAATGTTTATAGCAGATTTCTCACAATTCACAAACCCTGGGAACATCTTCAACGTCTCTCAACTGGAAAAAGGATTAATAAACCAGTACCAACATAAAGTAGAGAGTATCACCCATCGATTTAAAAGGGGGAACGGTCATTGGTAGACACATAACATGCATGAATCTCAAATGCATTACCCTATGAAAGAAGCCATATTCTAAAGGCTACATGTTACCTACATGTTATGACTCCATTTTTATGACTTTCTTGGAGATTAAAAAACAGAATGAAGGAAAGCAAATCAGGGATTTCCAGGGATTAAACGTTTGACTTCAAAGGGCCACCAGGAGGGAACTTTTTCAACAGTGATCAAACTATTCTGTATTTTGATTGTGATGGCATTTGCATGACTATGCATTTGTCAAAACTCATAGACCTGAACAGTGAAAATGCTATTGTGTATACATTTAAAAATAAATTTAAAAGAAACACAACCCAATAATGAAAGTGGATCCTCAGAAATAGATAATTTATAATCACTCACAAATGTATTGCTGTGTATACTTCTCTACAGCATTTGAAACTTTCTATTTTATATAATTGAAATTTGTGTGTGTGTGTATATATTCTATAATAATATAATACATTACATTATAGTTCAGTGAATGCAGGAAACATGAATAGCATATATATGTATGCCATTGTCTGGCAGAGGGCAGAGGTAATAATCCATAAATGTTAGATACATAATTTAATAGAAAAAACTTATCCCTTATGACACAGAACTGGCTCTCCTGCATAACACTCTCAGTTCATAGCCAGTGGAAACAGCAGATTCAAAGGGGCAAAGAAATGGGTAGAAAAAGTTATTCTGACAGAAAAAAAGTGATCAATGTTAACCCCACATAGACAGTAGAGTACAGAATAATAAAACTCAAACACACAGATTTGTGTGTGCATGTGTTTTACATAGCAAATAGCTGTCATTCATCTCTATACAACTTCAACTAATAATTGACACGGAAAGGGGGCCTTATAAATTAAAAGTTTTATTGTGTAAAATATTCTTTAGAAAACTTTAGCAAATAAATTATGAAAAAAATTAATTTTTATCTATTTAGTTATTTTGAGATTAACTTATAAGACTGGCTAAGTTTTGTATTTGGGGTAGATACGGGGTTTCACTATGTTGGCCAGGCTGGTCTCGAACTCCTGGGCTCCAGTGATCCACCCGCCTCACCCTCCCAAAATGCTGGGATTACAGGTGTGAGCAACTGTGCCCGGCATGCTGCCTTCATACTCTATATGGACATTCAGTGAACCTCTGTTAAATTAATAAATGTCGAGTGATGTTACCACACCCTTCCTGAGTACCAGTTCTGAGAAAAATTAAGCATTAAAAAAATGTTTACAAGGATAATATACACAAAACCAAGTTTTACGTATGTGTGTTTGTATGTGTGTTCATTTGTGTGTGTGTAAAAGAAGGATGCATCAATGCCTATACCTAACTTATATACAGCTTTTCTTCTTCTTAACATTTTTTACAAAACAACTTACCTTTCAAGAATTGAATAAGGATGTCAATAGGCTAAATTTCTACCAAATGATAAATGGTACAACTAATAGTGAATATGTGATAATAATAAATGCATATGCAGCCATATACATTAGGCAAACAGAATCACAGCAGAAATTTAACAACGATGCAAATTTTGTGGGGCATTTTAATTATGTGGTTTTAATACTTTTAAAGGTATAAAATAATTGAGGGACTTTACATAAATATATTAAGGATGAATAAATAATGGCAAAAACCACAATTACTATTGCACAGTGATTGTCCAACCTAATAATATGGGCAAGCACCCTTGATTGGAAGCATCACCCAGATAGGGTATGGTAACATCACTCGACATTTATTAATTTAACAGAGGTTCACTGAATGTTCATATAGAGTATGAAAGCAGCATTAAGCATGTCTCTGATCATTCAAAAAGATCACGCGGAGCAGCAGAGTAGAGCATCAAACATTGTGAACCGACACCAATGTCATGCATTTAATGATAGAAACTAGGCTTATACTTCTAGAATAAAAATAAGGTTGAGAGTGAAACACATTTTACATAACAAGGACAAAGAGAAAGAAGGAGGCAGGGTGCCCCGGGGAATGACTCTGAGTGGATGATGCCTGGTTCCTGCTGGTGCTGCCTCCTTCCGGGATCATATTCAGCCTCTGAACAATACGAGAGGATACAAAAAATTCACCAAAAGATTGAACCATTAAAAGTGATAAACTATAACATTAAGAATTGAGTCACTTAAATATAAAAAATAAAAATATAGAATAACACGAAATTGAGAAACTTATGAGTTATCCAAAGCATTACAATATATTCATTGCTAAAGTCAATCATACTAAAAAAGAAATTCAGGTGTTATATAAAATATTACTCAGCATCCAACAAAGAAGTCAGTCATAGAGCCTGTTTTATGAGCTGAATAATGGCCATTATCAAAAACCTAGCCTGGTAAAAAGTCAAGTAAATGGCACCAATTATGAGTCATTACAAATTATTATAAGACAGAAATGTATCATCTAGACACTCTTCTGCAAACTCAATTCAAAGCAGCACTAGGATCTCCTGGCTTACTTTCCACAGGGACTCTTTCTTTCAGCATTACATTTCTTATTTTTTGAAGATTAAAAGTTACAAATTCAAGTAATGACTATTATTAAACTGCTTTCAAGAAATATTTCTAAGTGAATACCATGTACCAAATGTTCTAGAATCTCTAATAGTCTAGAATTTATGAACATGACTATAAAACTATATTTATTAGTAATGATGAAATCAATGGTTCATATTGTAACCCTGGGAACAACAAAGGACCTGAGAAATCGGGATCATGGCTATCTCAAAAGTTACGTCACTTGACACTCAGCACTTGCTTTGTATTAATTTTTTTTTTTTTTTTTTTTTTTTTTTTTTTTTTAGACAGAATCTTACTTTGTCACCCAGGCTGGAGTGCAGTGGCGCAATCTCGACTCACTGCAATCTTAGCCTCCCAAGTTCAAGTGACTCTCCTGCCTCAGTCTCCTGAGTATCTGGGACTATAGGCACATGACCCACGCCCGGCTAATTTTTGTATTTTTAGTAGACATGGAATTCTGCCATGTTGGCCAGGCTGGTCTCGAACTCTTGACCTCGTGATCTGCCCTCCTCAGCCTCCCAAAGTGCTGGGATCACAGGCATGAGCCACCACGCCCAGCCTTGCTTTATACTATTGTCACCATGACTTGGTACAAAGCCTACCCTCTGTTATTTATCCTATAACTGACATTCTGCCATACAAAGGATCTAGATAATAAACAACATACACTTACATTCAAGGTCTTATTTCTAAGTAGGTTTGATGGTCAGCCCTCTGAAAGAACACAGGGACAGTGGAGAAATAAGTGTGAGCCCACTCTGTGGTCACCTATTTGGGACTCGGGGTTGTAGAGGACCCCTCTAAGATCACAAGTGATCACAAAAGGCTAGAATGGAGGCTTCATGAGACAGCCTGCTCCTTTCTATGGGGATAGTCACACACACCTTCCAGGTAAGGCTTGACAGAATCCGCCTCTGTTAGTGCAGGACTCACATGCCTCCAGCCACTTCATCTCATGCTGAGCTTTCAGGTTCCCAGAGGGAATGCAGAATGGAGAAACAGGTATTCAGCCTCGCTCTTGATCCGGATCAGCAGCAGCTGCTGAGGCAGCTGAACCCCTCCCCACCGCCATCACCCAACCCCGCTCCCAGGGTTCAAGCCGACTGTCCTGGTGGCTGCTGTAATTGAATATCCATTGGGTTAAAACTCCCGGAACCCCAGAGGAAGGAATCCCTTGTAACCATCATCCTACCAGCAGGCTCATGTGGAAGTGGAGCCACGGAACAAATTCCATCTTCTGCCTCTTTGGTATCGTCCCCAAGCTATGTAAAATGTAAATACAACAGAACAAAGCTATTTGTCTTTGATGGAGAACATTTGCTCAAAGTTTGGAGGACCTTGTTTCTCAGCATCCACAAAGCTGAAAATATTTACTATCTGCCCTTCCATGAACATAAGAAAATCCCAGGTAAATTAATCCAAATAGCTTTATCTTCAGGAACTTCCTAGAAGATAAAAGGTTAAGGCAGAGTTTGAATGGAGAACTCAAAGCTAGCACATTTTTGTTAATCTTTGTGGTTTTGTATAGTGGAATTTAATTGATATATTTTTGGATTATATGTTAGGTGGTCCTTTAGTCATAAAATTAAATAACTAAATTTTTTTTGCAAAGATCTTTAGATAATTACTTTGTTCACTTTTGAGATTACCAAGGAAGCTTGCAATTTCTAGTCTTTTGCTAACACCCCTTAAGACTGATTGAGGCCACAGTAACAATGCTTTGCAAAACAGGAATTCACCATTGCAAACATATGATATGCACCCTCCCAAACAGACATAGGGAAGCAGAGCCGATTTTTCATTGTGCCCCATGAAACGTCAGCAACTCCTGCTAACTTTTAGCAGTACGCGAGAATGTGACTAGTGAGAAGATCTAAATGAATCCGTGTTTATGGAAAATCACACATTAGAACAGTATGTGAGGTTCCCACATAATGCCACACATTGTTAGGTGAAGCTGCTTTAAGATCATTAAAAAACCAGTGTTGCATACTGACACAATGGAATAAAACTCTGCAGCAATGAGAACGAGCAGCCCACAACTGCAAGCGATTATGTGGATGCATCTCATGAAGGTGATGCTGTGCTCAAGAGAAGAGGCCATAGACAAAGCGCAAGCTGTATAACTTGAATTACATAAAGTAAAAAAACGGGCAGAAAGCTCTTGGAAATTAAGATATGGCCACACACGGGGGTGGCTGTGTCTGGAAGGGGCTTGAGGGGGTTCCAGGGTCTTGATCTGGATGTTGGTTGCATGGTTGTGTTCAGCTCATAAATTTCATTGAGGTCTACACTTTATGATGTATAAACTTTTCAGAATGCATATTATACTTTTAGCTTTTAAAAATGTAAAAGAGGCCGAGTGCGGTGGCTCATGCCTGTAATCCCAGCACTTTGGGAGGCCAAGGCAGACGGATCATGAGGTCAGGAGTTTGAGACCAGCCTGGCCAATATGGTAAAACCCCATCTCTATTAAAACTACAAAAATTAGCCAGGCATGGTGGTGGGCGCCTGCAGTCCCAGTTACTTGGGAGGCTGAGGCAGAAGACTCGCTTGAACCTGGGAGGCAGAGGTTGCAGTGAGCCAAGATCATGCCATTGCACTCTAGCTTAGGCAACAGAGCAAGACTCTGTCTCAAAAAAAAATGTAAAAGAAATTAGAACTGGGTCCATCCAGTCTCTGTTGAGCATATGACAAATATAATTTCAGGGAGCATCTCACAGCACTCGGAGCATTACATGAAGATATTGGCTCCCTAGGAAGAACAACAAACCAATATTTACTATTTTATTTTTATTTAGAGCTGCTAAGGCCATCAAACCCAGATAAGAAATTTATGTCTGGCTGGGTGTAGTGACTCAGGCCTATAATCCCAGCACTTTGGGAGGCTGAGGTGGAAGGACTGCTTAAACCCAGAAGTTCCAGACCAGCTTGGGCAACAGAATGAGACCCTCATCTCTATAAAAAGTTTTTTTTGAAAGCCAGATGTTGTGGCTCACACTTGTGGTCCCAGCTACTCAGGAGGCTGAGGCAGAAGGATTGCTTAAGCCCAGGAGGTCAAGGCTGCAGTGAGCCGAGACTGCACCACTACACTCCAGCCTGGGTGACAGAGCAAGACGCTGTATCAAAAAAAAAGTCTGATGCATCTGGATTAAACATTCTGAACTTAGGCAGTCTAACTGGAAAGCCACAAATCAATGACTCCTAGGTTCAGACTTCTTGTTAGAAACGGACAGCCAAGAGTGTGGAACGTGCTCCTGGTGCCCAGGCAACTGCTGTCCCAGCTGAGCCCACCTGGACCAAGGGACAGGACATCCTCCATTTTCAGTCACTATGAAGAAACTATTTCTCATTGTGCAGTTGTTTTGTTAGATCATTCTGATGCCCCTCTCAGGTTCATGAAGCAGGTGCAAGATTCATCGGCCTGTTTTGAGCTTGCTAGGAACACTTACATCCGGAATAAATGTCAGCAGACTCAAGTCAAATGTGGCATTTCTTGCCCATGTTTACAATGCCTCTAATAGAGAGATTCACTTTCTCCCTTGTTTTCTGGTGTTAGAGTTAGCACACCAAATGTTCATGCACCTCTGCTTTGCAGAGATTCAGAAACCTCAACAAAAACGGCCCATTAACTAAGGGAGAAACCCCAGGTCTATGCAACTCAGCACTGGACGCTCGGGACAGGGCCATCATCCACCTGCTTCCACACCAACAGCAGGAATAAGGAAGTGAGTAACCCCAGACCTCCGAATATTCCAGGAAAGACCCCCTCCTCTAGTTGCCCACCTCCCTCAGTGCCTCACCAGCACTACCTGCCTTGAGTCCCTCTGGAATAATCGTATTTTACTGCGTAGTCCTGTTAATAGAACTCTCCAAGAAGCTCTGGAGTCCCAGTTCCTCATTCCCCAGACACGCCTCCCCAAACCGTCCCAGGCACCTCCCTTTCTCATCCCTCTGCCCAACGTTCCTGGCTCCTGGGCCCGTCCACTGTGCCCTCTGCAGATCCCATCATGCACAGCAATTTCCTACCTCATGACATTTCTCTCTAAATGCCCTGCGCTTTCTTAAGTGAAGCAGGGTCTTCCCCGAGGGAGCTGCTTCATTGCCCTCTCCAGGCGTGGATGCAGTAAGGGTCCTCACTCTTCCTCTTCCCCTACCCTGGTGTTCTCAAGTCAGTAGGAGGAGTAGGGGTCCTCAGAGCCCCCTGGTTTCACTTCTAGACGTCACAGCTTTTCTCTGTTCTGAAAACCCTCAGGGTTAACTGTTGTACCCACCTCCCCTCTTTCTCATGCCAATTGTCTGCTGCTCCCAGGCCAGGCCCCTGACAATCCTAGAATGAGTTCCTGTCACTGCCACTCCCCAACCATTTCTGCCACAATCTGTGACTTTCACATCAATGTCCATGATCCTTTCAAAATCCTGGCATCTTTGATTGATTCTCTTTTGATAGTCTTTCCCCTAGGCTCACTCCACCACTGGTTCCCATGACGATGGAGTTGCTAAAAAGTAAATCCCAGTAAAACTCCACACCTCAGTAAGTCCAGTGCCCCAACTTCCTCAGTGATTCGGCCCCCTGAGCCCTGCAGTTTATCCTAAAACCTTTGCACTGCCCCATCCCTCCACCATCCTCACTTCCCTCCATCCCCAGCTGACTTGCCATGCTTGTCATTCCCTCGCTCAGATGCTCAACTCCACCCGTGGCCTTTTTCCCTCCTTACTGCTGTCCAGGCCCCAACCCTATCGCTCTACACAATGTGCACATTGCTAAACAAATCCGGAGAAAAGCATGTCGCCGGGTTAAGGGAATTCACTTCAATCTCTGATCACCGATTTCAGATGTGCCCTCAGCATTCTGTGGCAACACACAACACTCCATCACCCTTTCACAGTGTGTCCCCACCTCAGCCTTGTTGGCACTTTGTCCCAGGGGCCCTGCTGTGTGGGCTGCCCTGTGCACTGTGGGATATTAAGATGCATCTCTGGCCTCTGATCACCCAAGGCCAGTATCACTTTTTTCTTCCCCAAATTGTGACAACCACAGATGTCTCCAGACACTGCCCAATGTCCCAGGGGGAGCAAAATCGCCCCCATTTGAAGACTATCTATCTATAGATTCTACTTCCAACATGGCTTTTCTCATTGTCACTCTCTGCTGGTTCCTGTACCTGGTATTTGATTAAGAAGACTGACGAAACCCAGTCTCTACTAAAAGTATAAAAATAAGCCAGGCATGATGGTGTGTGCCTGTGATCCCAGCTACTCAGGAGGCTGAGTCAAGAGAATCGCTTGAACCTGGGAGGCAGAGGTTGCAGTGAGCCGAGATTGCACCACTGCACTCCAACCTGGGCAACAAGAGTGAGACTCCGTCTCAAAAAAAAAAAAAAAAAGATTCACACACAAGAAAACATCTTCAATCTCCCGCTGTCCAATGGACTCATCTGCAGCTGTTACCTTATCCTCGCTTTCTCTCTCTTCATTCTTTAGGACGCAGTCATGCACCCCTTTAAATTCAACTCCTTCACGTGGGCGCCAGAACACAAGGACTTTCTTCCTGAAACTCTGCCTTCCCGTGTGCATCGCCTGTTTTCCCTTTCTTCTGGGTTGTGTGCATGAGCACACAAATGTCGTTTAGCTTTTTCCACCTTCTCAAAAATCCTTTTGATTCTATAACCCCTTGCAGATGTCAACCATTTTTTCTATACTTTTCCTCAAGAAGTGTCACTCCTGAGAGTTTTCTAACTCACGTTCTCCAGTTCTCTTCCCATGTCCTCCGAATTGCACTGGAGTTTACAAGTCATCCTCTCAACCCATTGATACATCCTGCGTATTGTTATCTCGGTGGCTTTTGTGGAGCCGCTCACATCCTCCTTCTGAAACACTTTTCTATTTGGTTTCCGGGATGCAACGGTCTCCTTGATTTTCTCTTACCTCACTCATTTCTGATTCTCAATTATTTTTGCTGGTTTTTCTTTATCTCTCCATATTGGAAAGTTTACAGTGCCCCAGAGCACGTGTTCTGAATTTCTCATCTTCTCTCAATACCCTCACTCCTTTGTTGACAGCATGCGGTCCATGGCTCTGAACAGATCTACAGCATGGTGGCTCACAAAGGCGCGTCTCCTCCCCAGACCCCGCTCCTGGACTCCGGTCTCACACATCCGTGTATCTCCTCAGAGTGTTTCATTTGCTGTCTAGTAGGCATCTCTACATAAACACTTGAAATCCAAACGTGTTTTTCCTCTCATTTTCCTCATATCAGTCAATGGCAGCTGCATCATCAGACCAATCACCAGAGCCTTATTGCTGAATCCTCTTTTCCTCGTCTTCTGTATCCTGCCTTTCATCAAATTTGTTAGCTCCTGCTTCAAAATGTGTAATTAATTAATATTCATTTTTGTTGCTTGTCTCCAACTACCACAAAGTGAGCTCCATGGAGGGCAGAGATGTTACTTCTTTTGTTCATTGATGTATTGACAACAGCAGATGTTTAACAAATACTTGCTACATTAAGAAATAAATGAATGAAAGTGTAGTTGGCCTCCTGGGGGGGGTACTCCTACTACTTGTTTTAAAACAGAAAAGCACCATCTTAAGCCCCACTCCTATCAATGACTACAGGTACAATGCTTCTCCTGTTCTGGGAAACAGAGAGGATCAAATTGTCAGTGTCCGAGAGAATAAAGATGAGACAGATGGTATGAAAAACTCATCAATCCATACTAGTGGTACACAATCTTTATGTGTTGGTCTTTAATTTTTTTTAAGTATTTGCAGTGCCAGATTACCCATTGCCTAGAAGAAATAGTACTAATAAGATTAAAGTCTCATTCTAGGAGTAAAATGTTGATAACGCAACAATCCCTATAGATATTCTGAAGAACCGTATGATTATTGGAGAAAGTATATATGAATATGCCTTATGTCAAACACTCCCACTCTTGTGCGTATACCTCGGAATAAATCTTGCTCAATCTTATAAAAGGGATATCAAGACTTATTATAAAGCTGCAGTAACTTGAAAAGAGTGATAGTGGTGAGAATTTAGACAACATTGCCAGCAAAACAACAAATGAAAAAGTGACTGAAAAAGTAACCAAGAATAGGAGAATATGTTTGCAACACACATTTCCAGAAAAGGATTTGTATCGTAAATACATGAGATACCCCTTAACTGAATGAGGAAAAAATAGACAGATATGAGAAAAATGAATTTTTAAAAGCTGAACTGACTTCAAGAAAGATGACAAATGGTGAATGAAATATTAAAAGGTGAGCAGCTTTATCCATCTTCAGGGGCAGGGGAAGGGGGATGGTTAGCCAAAGGGTACCAAGTTTCTCTTAGACAAGGAGGAATAGTTTCTGTAATCTATTGCACAGCGTGCTGACCATAGTTGATAAAAATGTATTGCATATTACAAAATGGCTAAAAGAGTAGCTTCTAAACATGCTACTCACAAAAAATGATAAGTAGGTGAGGTGATAGGTATGTTAATTGGCTTGTTCACGTTTTCTACAGTGGATACGCACATCAAAACACACAGTGTACCCAATAGATATATAGGATGATTATTTGTCAACCAGAATTTTTAAAAAGAAAATGTAAATTAAATCCATAGAGTGACACCATTATGCACTCATAAGAATGGCCAAAATAAAAAAAACAAATAACTTCAAGTGTCGGCAGGCATATGGAGAAACTGGAACTCTCATGCACTGCTGGGAAGAGTTTAAACTGATGCAAGTTCTTTGCAGAACTGTTTGCCTGCATATGCTAAAGTTGAATATCTGAATGGCCTGTGACCAACATTAGATGCTGAGGCATATAACCAGTGAAGATGCCTACATATGCTCACCAAAAGTCATGTACAAAAATGTTCACAACAGCACCCTTTTGTAGTAACTCAAAAAATAGAACTGGAACTACCTAAATGTCCATCACCAGTAAAATAAGTAAATTATAATTAGCACAAAGTAAAATACTACACAGCCTCACGCCTGTAATGCCAGGACTTTGGGGGCTGAGGCGGGTGGATCACAAGATCAGGAGTTCAAGACCAGCCTGGCCAAGATGGTGAAACCCCATCTCTACTAAAACTACAAAAATTAGCTGGGCGTGGTGGTGGGTGCCTGTAATTTCAGCTACTCAGGAGGCTGAGGCAGAGTTCCTTGAACCTGGGAGGCAGAAGTTGCAGTGAGCCGAGATTGTGCCAGTGCACTCTAGCACTCCAGCCTGGGGGACAGAGCGAGGCTCCATCTCAAAACAAACAAACAAACAACAAACAAACAAACAAAAACTACACAGCATTAAAAAAGAGGAAAGAAAACTAAGGGTACATATAACAACATAGATTAAACTCACAGAAATAATGTTGCATGAAAGAATCCAGACACAACAGAGCATGCAGCGTATGAATCCATTTCTAGGAAATACGAAAACCTAATCAACACAGCTTGGATAGTGTTACCCTTGCAGTAAGCAAATAACTAGAAAGACTGTTACCAGGACTTCTGTGTGGTGAAGAATGCTCTTTTCCTTTTTCTGGGTTCTGATTACACAGGCATGTTCTGTTAAAAAAAAAAAAAAAAAATCCTTGAGCTATAAATTTACAATATTTATGTTTTGGAATACATAATATTTCCATAAAAAGTAAAAGTGAAATGTGTTTTAATTATCCATACTCAGTTCTTGCACATCACTGATATTTATTAAAATACGAAAATGTCATGGAATGTAAACCTTTATTTCAAAATGACACACAGAAGTTTCTGACCTTAAAGAAACAGTGTATGAATCAATGTAGAAACGAAGTGTAAGAACATTTGAAACAGATTTTTTCATTGCTTTTCAGTATAGCAGGTTCTTCTCTGCCAGTGTTCTCTTTCCAAGACACTCGGTGCTCTCAAAATCAACTTATAAAAATGATTCAGTGGATAATATTTTACCCAACACGTGTGTAAGTCACAGTAATAAGTTTCTCCTTTTCTGCAGGAGTGTCAGTAGTAATGGACTTTCTATACATTATGAGACAAAATATTAAAGATGCCCCCATGTCGGTGGCATGCCACATGCCGGCTTATTCCTCACGCTTGTGGGTGTCCCCAGGGCCAGCTGCAACCTCTGCTCTGCAGGATGGTCTGGGAGGCAGGACCTCCACCTCGAAAACACTGGCGACCCTCAAGGTAACGGGTTACCCTTTTCTTGTTTTGAGAGGTGCCACCGGCAGCGCCTTCAGCCGGACTCTACTGCTATTAGACTGAACACGCTGGGGTCACCGTAAAGTGGGGGCTGGAGTGGGCAGAAGGGGTCTATCCTTTTCTGATGAAGTCTCCATCTCTTAGGTCCTGATATGGTTTGGATATTTGTCCCCCCAAAATCTCATGTTAAATTGTGATCCCCAGTGCTGGAGGCGGGGCCCGGAGGGAGGCATTGGGGTCAGGAGGTCGGATCCTTCCTGGCTTGGGGCTGTCTTCCCAACAGTGAGCTCTCCAGAGATCTGGTTGTTGGCAGAGTGTGGCACCTCCCCGCCTCTCTTTCTTGCTCGGGGTCTCGTCATGTGACTTGCTGGCTCCGCATTGCCTTCCACCAGCTTCCTGAGAACTCGCTAATGTAGATCTGCCAGCACCAGGCTTCTCGTATGGCCTGCAGAACCACGAGTCAGTCGAATTTCTTTCCTCTATAAATCACCCAGTGTCAGGTATTTCTTTTATTTTTATTTATTTATTTATTTATTTATTTTTTGAGACGGAGTCTCGCTCTGTCGCCCAGGCTGGAGTGCAGTGGCTGGATCTCAGCTCACTGCAAGCTCTGCCTCCTGGGTTTATGCCATTCTCCTGCCTCAGCCTCCCGAGTAGCTGGGACTACAGGTGCCGCCACACGCCCGGCTAGTTTTTTTGTATTTTTTAGTAGAGACGGGGTTTCACCATGTTAGCCAGGATGGTCTCCATCTCCTGACCTCGTGATCTGCCCGCCTCGGCCTCCTAAAGTGCTGGGATTACAGGCGTGAGCCACAGCACCTGGCCGGGTATTTCTTTATAGGAATGCAACCAAGGCCCAATACAGGGCCCCAGGGCTTGGGGTGTGGCCTTCACAATGTTCCCACCCCTCCCCCAGGGTCCCAGCCTCCCCACCTGCTGTCTTCCCTGTCTTCAGCCTCCTTGTTCTTTTCCCAAAAAGCCCCACCTCCAGCAAGGCCAGGGCAGGCTGAAGGGGGCCCTTTCTCCAGGGGGGTGCTGTTTCTGCGTGTCCTGATGGACAGTCTCCCTTGGAGGGTAGGTCTGTGATACATAGAAGGGTATCTCCCCTCCCTCTCTCACAGTCATAAGGGGCTTTTTTCCAGGTCCTTGATGTGAGAACCTGGTGGAGTTTCTGCAAGGTGAGCCCCTGAATGTGAGCCCAAGGCCACCCATGGCATAGTCAGGAGGAGCCACTTGCTCTCTGCTAATCCACTCGCCAGCCTGAGACCTTTGTCAAAGCCACCAGCCCAGCACGAGGTCCTACCACGCACCATTCAGGGACTTCTACTCCAGAGAAGCAAACCGCTGGTGCCACATTGAGTTGGATTCTCCTGTTTCTTCAGATTTGGGGTGGCAGTTTGCTTTGCAAGCTCAGCTGTTTGATGGGGGTATGGAAAGTCGTTTATTTCAGTGTCCCACCTTCTCTTGCAGTCATGCAGGGAGCGTCTGCCTCTGTGCCCTTTCGCATCGGAGCTGCAGCAGGGGTTGAATAGCTCATTTGGTGGCCTAGAAGTTTATTGATTCTGGTTTTGTGTCATATGCTTATCAGTTCTAATGGGTTTTATTTGGGTGGAATCTTTAAGTTCTTCTAAATGTAAGACCATGTGGTCTGTAAACAAGGTTAATTTGACTTCTTCCTCTCCAATTCGGATACCCTTTATGTATTTCTCTTGCCTAATTGCTCTGGCTAGGACTTCCAGTATTACATGGAACAAAATCAGTAAAGACACAGATGACCCAAACTATCAGTCAATCGACTTGATGTAACTGACATTTATAGAATATGCCATCCTGCAACAGCAGAATATGCCATCGGGAATATCCATATAGCTATTCTGCCATCCAGAATACACCGTATAGAATATGCCATCCAGCCACAGCAGAATACACGTCCTTCCTATCTTCTCAAGTGTACAGGGAACGCGCACCAAGACAGATCACATTCTGATCCATAAAGTCCACCTTCACAAATAACCCGCTCCTCACTTCACAGTGAGCTCTCAAACACCATGACTCTGACTCCTGTTCTAAGGAGCAGCAACTTCTTAGCTCCAACACCTCAGCACATGTTACGAGGCCGCATTGCAAACCATCGCCATCTCTGCAATGCACACCCTATGCTCTAACTAATGGACCGTTTTAATTTTCCTTGCATTATGAAAACTTCTGCAAAATGAGAATTGTGGGAACGTGGTAAGACTGGAAAAGAATTCCTAGTGCCCAGTTCCTTGTGGAATTGCAGCAAGGGTTGCAGGTACTGATATCATCCCCTCTGTAGGGTCTTCAAAACCTTGTTTTGGTCTCTAGAGAAATTGAAAAAATAATTGTTCAGACACACATCTGAAAACAGAAAACAACCACTTAAGAGATGATGATGCTCTAAGTCTCATGGTGGGAAGAAAAATGCAAGAGAAGTAATTCAAATTCTCCAGGGTTCTATATACAGCATGATAATATCTCACATGTTTGTTAATGACTGAAAGGAAACACCATCAGTGACTGTTCACAGCACGTAGTTGATTATAAGTGGTTTATAGTTCGTGCACCAAAGTAATGAAGAGATTATATAACAAAATCTCACTGGAGAAAACACATTTACAGTCTTTGCCAACATTTAGTGCAGGCTGGGCCATGAGGGCCTGAGAGGTCTGCGTGCAGGTGAGAGGCCAACGGCCAACTCTCCGAGGGTAGGAGGGGCACCTTTTTCCCATCGCGAGAGTGGAATAGGGAAGAGCTATTTTTACTCATGAAAGAGATCGTGCACTTCAGCCAATAAGCACAGGAGTCATTACATCAATATCAAATAATACATAATGCACATTGAGTCTGAATTATTCATGGATAAAGCATCAAGCTCGACCAGATACTGGGAGGGGGAAGCCGCATATGTGAGGGGTATTTTTGTTTGTTTTGTTTTGTTTGAGAAGGAGTCTTGCTCTGTTACCCAGGCTGGAGTGCAGTGGCGCGATCTCAGCTCACTGCAACTCCGCCTCCTGGGTTCAAGCAATTCTCCTGCCTCAGTCTCCTGAGTAGCTGGGATTACAGGTGCCTGCTCACCGCACCCAGCTAATTTTTGTATTTTTAGTAGAGACGGGATTTCACCATCTTGGCCAGGCTGGTCTTGAACTCCTGACCTCATGATCCACCCGCCTCGGCTTCCCAAAGTGCTGGGATTACAGGTGTGAGCCACCGCGCCCGGCCTGTGTGAGGGGTTTTAGCACCACTTCCACACGCCCCCACTGCAGCTGAACAGCACCAGAGCCAGCAACTGTCAAGACATTCATAAGAAATGGAAGGGGTGGGCCCCTTAGAATTGCAATTAAAATAAAACAAAAATAGGTTTAGCTCATGTCATGGAGAATGTTCCCATTACTAATTTACTAGTTGTGTTCTGATAACTCAATCATCTCCTCCAGAAAGCTTTAAAATCTGTCCATCTGTTTCCTAGTCCTCAAATTCTAAAAATACACTAAAAAATGAAACATCTATAATTGAGACTGAATGTGACCACATTGTTTCTGTCGTGTACCATTTATACATCATAAACTCTCGAAACTAAGAGTTTCAAAAGGTTCATAACTCCCATGCTTGCCAGAGTTACGACCTTCACTTTAAATATATATATACGCACTCGTAGGAGTCAATCCCACAGTCAGTGCCCTAGGCAGCCCTGCTTATACCTTTCATGCTGCCTCCTAGGCGGTGAGCACTCAGTGCTTGTGGGATGGGTGACCCTAGGTCACTGAGCAGGTGCCATGGGCATCACTTTTCAGGTCACCTGCACTCATTCCCAGCAGGGGTCTGAACACCTGGACAGACCAAAAGGGTTTGTGAGCCAACTGAAGGTACCTGCAGTAATGTGTGTGAGAGTGTTTGTGTGAGTGCTTGTGGATATGTGTGAGCATGCATGGTATATGTGTGTGTCTCCATGTATATGTGTGTGCTGTGTGTGCCCGTGGATACCTGTGAGTGTGGGTTGTAGGTATGCGTGCATCTTTGTGCTTATGGGGGGGTGTGTGTGTATATGAGTGTGTGGGAGTGCCTGTGTGTGTCTGTGGATACGTGTGTTGTATGTATATATGTGCCTCTGTGTATATTTGTATATATGTGTCTGTGTGTGTGTTAGAGTGCCTGTGGATGTGTGTATGATGTTGGTATGTGTGTATCTCTGTATGTGTGGATGTTTGTGTGTCTCCGTGTATGTATGTGTGTGTCTGTGTGTATGAGTGCTTGTAGATGCATGAGTGTGTACTGTAGGTACGTATCTGTGTATGTGCGTGTGTGTCTGTGGATATGTGTGTTGTATGTATATATGTGTCTCTGTGTGTATTTGTATATATGTGTCTGTGTTAGAGTGCCTGTGGATGTGTGTGTGATGTTGGTATGTGTGTATCTCTGTATATGTGTATGTTTGTGTGTCTCCGTGTATGTATGTGTGTGTGAGTGCTTGTGGATGCATGAGTGTGTACTGTAGGTATCTGTGTATGTGTGTGTCTCTGTGTGTCTGTGGATATGTGTGTGTGTTATATGTATATGTGTCTGTATTTGTATGTATGTGTCTGTGTGTGTGTTAGAGTGCCTGTGGATGTGTTTGTGTGTGATGTTGGTATGTGTGTATCTCTGTATGTGTGTATGTTTGTGTGTCTATGTGTCTGTGTGTGAGTGCCTGTAGATGCATGAGTGTGCACTGTAGGTATGTGTGTGTCTCTGTGGATACATGTGTGTATTGTATGTATGTATGTCTGTATTTGTATACATGTGTCTGTGTGTGTGTTAGAGTACCTGTGGATGTGTGTGTGTGATGTTGGTATGTACCTCTGTATGTATGTCTGTGTGTCTCTGTGTATGTCTGTGTGTGTGTGATGTTGGTATGCACCTCTGTATGTGTGTATGTCTGTGTGTCTCTGTGTATGTGTGTGTCTCTGTGTGTGAGTGCCTGTGGATGCATGAGTGTGCACTATAGGTATGTATCTCTGTGTGTATGTGTGCAAGTCTATATGTCTGTGTGTGTGCGCCCATGTGGAGGGAGCAGAGGGAGGTTGTGCTTTTTTCCCAGGAGAGAGTCCTCAGCTGTCATCAGAGTCTCAGAATGGGTCTGTGCACCAGCCCCCTCTAAATAAATACAAGAACCATGGCAAAAGGAAGGGTGGCTGGTACTGTCAATTCTGATTAAGATCACGCTTTCCACGTTTTATAAATCTGCCTCTACGCAGACAGGCTGTAATCAAGGATTACACTGATTTTTTTCTTAAAACAGCTTGCTCTTGCTGGTCTTGATTGTTATTGGCTCAAAGGCATTGCAGTTAGGTGGTTACCATGTGAAGCCTCACCAGAACTTGAGAAGGAAAATGCCATCACCTTGTAAAAGTTAAATTATGAAATCAACACCTGAGAGAAAAGATGGACAAATAATCTTAAAACACAAATGTCTCCCAAGACTGCCATAATTCCCCCCAAGTTGATCCACTGCACACTAGGAAATGCTGCATTCACCCAGAAAGAGGCGGCCAGCACTGAGTCCTGGACGGGGAGGCCAGAGGCTCATGGGGCCACGGACATGGAAGTATATTTTCAGAGCTGAGGAAGCCTAAGCTAAAATTTTTTTTTTGTATTCCAATGCCTTTGGTGAAGCCATTCTTACTGTGGCTAAGGACCTCGAGAATTTACCCCATGAGTGTTAATATTCTAGAATCTAGAGCCTGCAAGGCTGAAAGCATTGCAACATGTGATGTCTGGTTATAGTGGCTGAACCCCAACTTAAGGAAATAGTGTGTTTTATACACTATGAAATATTAATTGGTGAAGGGACTGGCATTTGCAAGAGCTAGGACAGAACTACGGTATTCTGAAAAGGAGAGGGGGAGATGCCAAGAGGTCCCAGAAAAGGGAAACAGAGTCAGAGATTTAGAAGTTTTGTGGAGCTGTCGACCATGAAGGTCTAAGGTGTGGGGAAGAGCGAGTCCAGCTGGGGTTGTACCGGTGAAAAACTCGAGATGACGTCTCTGACTTTCCCACAACCTCCGTGGCAATGCTCAATAATGCATTTGTGTAAGCGACTTTTTATGTTGGATAAATCCTTTGCTTTCATATGTTGAAATGGCTTCTCATCGTGAGCAGAGTGGCTTTCCATTCAGACTGCAGGCACTGAAAGACTGGTGGATGGTGTGGGCTTATTGCAAAGTTCGGTTTTACACATGAGTATTACACTCTTAAGTTGTGTCTACCCCTGAGAAATGGATATGCTTTCTTGTGTATTAACAAACTCAGAACTCAGACAAGGGTGAATTTAAGAAGAAAATGACCGCCACTCCGGCAGCCCTCTTGGAAGCCAGCCTAAAGGTTTCCCCCCCGTAGCGATGCCCTGACTGCCATCAGCTTCCCGCAGCTTCCTCAGGGTCTGCACTGGCTCTCTCTGTAGAGATGTGGGTGTGCTCTAAAGAGGCCACTTAAGTCCTGCCCAAGAAGCTCTCCTGTCCTGCTGAGGGCGGAGCTCCTGGTGACTTGCAGTCCACCCCGACACTTTGGGAGGCCAAGGTGGGCAGATTGCTTGAGCTTAGGAGTTAAAGACCAGCCTAGGCAACATAGCAAGACCACATCTCTACACATTTTTTTTAATAGTCATGGTGTTGTGTGCCTATAGTCCCAGCTACTCTGGAGGCTGAGGTAGGAGGATCTCTTGAGTCCAGGAGTAAGAGGCTACAGTGTGCTATGATCACACCCTGCACTCCAGTCTGGGCGACAGAGCGAGACCCTGTCTCTAAAATCACAAAAAGAAGAATACAATCACTCTGTCTTGACCTCCTTTGCCCTAACTTGAAGTTCTGAGGATCACACGGCTGAAATCACATAAACAACACCTTTACTACTGATTAAGCCGGGAGATCATGTCTTGTAATGGGGCCTGCTTTTTGTGAGTCTACAGCTCACAGGCGAAATGACTGTAGAAGGTTATCTAGTCTGACTGGGCCCAGTTTACTCACCATGAAGCGGTGATGCTAGTGCTTATCGCACAGGGTTTTGTGAAGCCTGGGTGTACCTTTGCTGTCTCCTCCTTCTACCAAGCGCACCTGAGAGACCCTCGCTTTATTCATGTAATTTCCCTTGTCCCCCATCCCACTCCCCACAGGGCAACCAAGTCATCCTATCAATTGGAACAATTTTGTTTTGTGTTTTTTTTTGCAGAAAAATCTGATTTTCTCCTGATTCTCCTGTAAAGTCGTGGAAGCCTGTGTCACAGGTTAGACTCCATTCGAAGCTGACTTTAAGGTGAAGACCAGCATGTCAGGGCTTACTTACATGAAGGGAGCTCTCTTGGGATCCACAGAGAGAAGGTAAAAGCGGGGCCGAGACACAGCCTCCAGAGGGACCATTCCCCCGACACGGGGAGCTGGGATGGTGTTGAGTTGCTCTGAATGACACTGAGGGGCTGGGTTTTTCACACCCTGTCGGGAGTGGAGGCTGCCCCAGGAAGGCCATGAGCTTGAGGGCCAGGCAGCTCTCCACAGCAGGGACATGGGAGGCATCTGACAGCTGACAACTGTGGGAATGCATCCTGTGTCCTGGAGGGGAAACGGCTGCCCACCCCCAGTGCCCACCAGAGCCAGCGCCGCCAGCTGGCTGCTGTCACTGTATAAAATGTTTGCTTTTATTAATATTATGTATTCACTCAGAAAAACAGCTCTTCCATGCCTGTGTTATCCCAGGACTTCTTGTAAAGATATAATCACAAAGAATGAATGACTCTCCTTCTGTGCCTGCTGTATTTCACTTGGCACAATGTCCTCCAGGTCCAACCAAATATTGTCCTGTTGAACTTGCAGGAGCTACCGAAGACAGTCAGACTCAGGAAGCAGAGGGGAGAGTGGTGGCTGCCGGGGCTGGGGGAGGAGGCAGGGTTTGTTCACGGGGTGAAATGTTTCCGGTATGTGTGACGATAAGCTCAGGGATCCGCGATGCAGCATAGTGCCTATAGTTAATGTTGTATGCACTTAGAAGTTTTTGAGATCTCATCTTGTGTTCTGATTGTAGTGGTGTATGTATGACGCTGTATGCTTGTCAGAGCTCATAGAACTGCACGACACAGAGCCCTAATGTACACGATGGACTTTAGTTAATAATAATGCATCAATAATGGTTCATCAGTGGTAATCAACGTACACACCAGTGTAAGATGATAATAGGAGAGATTGTGGGAGGAAGGAGAGACAGCACATGGGAATTCTCTGTACGTGTGTACCATTTTCCTGTGAACCTAAAATGTCTCTAACAATTAAAACTTACTAGTTTTTAACATTTTTTAATGTGAGGCTAAAGAGAAAAAAGGCAAAATGTTTGAGCTTGCATTTTATTTTTTTCCTGTAAACCTAAAACTGCTCTAAAACTTAAAACTTACTAGTTTTAAAATTTTAAATCTGAGGTTAAAGAGAAAAAAGGCAAAATTTTGAGCTTGCATTTTAGGTTCTGGCTTGGCTACCTGACCTGCATTTTGATGTCTCCTGTCTAAATCAGGCCATAGTGGGGGAAGCAGGTTGGGAGGTAGGAATGAGAGAAATAAATTTTGTTTGGAGCACATTAAGTTTAGTTTCTGCTACACCATGCAAAAGCCAACTGCAATAATGGTTTAATTGCCATTTGCCTCTCCCACTTCCAGCAATTTTCTTGGAACAAGGCCCTGATACGACTCAGCAAAATGATAGATTATAGAAGAACCACAATATTTTATTATATTGAAAGATCCAATAAATGCTGAGCAAAGTTAATCTATTTCTCACATAAATTATGAATTATATATGCACCAGATTTCATGGCACCCTCTGTAACTAAGTTAGATAACTCACAAAAGCCCTTGGATATTTTAAAAATAATTTCTACTGGACCAGCATTCAGAATTGTCCTAGGGTCACAGGATTATTATGCGAACATTATCTTTGGTCTGGCAATGTGAATAGCCAGATTTATGGGTTAATCCTTGCAGAGTTTTAAATTTTCACCAAATAATTGAATGAGACCAAACGATTCCCGAAATTGAACTGGCATATTTCATAGAATATTTCAACATGGAATGCCTGTAAAAGAGGAAAAGGGTCTTTCTTTGAAGAGTTATGCTATTCCCCATGGATGGCACGGTTGTCTCCAGCAAATTTTTTTAAATTTGTTTCTGTCTCTATTTTAGACATGCATAGAAATGCACTATCTAGTTAGTACAGGTACAAATTTAAAAAGAGACAATGGCTCTTCTGGCCAGGAATACTGTTTAGGTGGTTTATAATATGAATGAGTATTACAGAAGTCCACAAAGACTGAATGTACCCTACATGACAAACTTGTCTCTCTGCTTCTGATACTACAGCTCACTGTTCATTTGGATTAACTTTAGTTGGAGACATCCTAAGGCAATTGGTCTCCAGAGGCAATTACTTCTTGGAATTTTTTTTTCAATGCATATCAAAATCTAATAAACTAGAACATTTTATGAGATAAGACATTGCTTGGATATGAGCAATTAAAACCCGATTACCTATGAGTTGCAACTTTTCTTCTATTGCTCTCCTTTGCCAGTTCATGATGGTTCTGATCTGGAATTTTGTCTTTCCAAAGATTCCACTGGTAATGTAAGGAGCCAGTTCTTGAAACGGTGACCATCCCGCCATCCTGGAGACTGCTTTTCTCCCTGGCCCCCGGCTTTGGAGTTCCTCTTTGAGATCTCATAAAACGCTGGCCTAAATGCATCTTCTGCCTTGGTCAGTAGTCAAGGGGTTGGTCTATTCAGTGGATTGAAGGATGGGAAGTGTACTGAATTTTGTGTTTGGGGGTCTTGAGTGGTCCTAGTTAACCAAGCAGATTCCCCAGGGGCAACTTCTTCCCTTTAGTCTGATTCTCCTCAAACATGTGTCTTAAACACTGATACTCAGCCAGTTTATTTGGCATGTTCTTACAAGTGGAGTGAGAACAGGCTGGTGGCATGAGCCAGGCACAGTCAGGGATCAGACGACCACTGAGCAGGAGGCTCTTGGCTCTGAGACCATTCTCAGAGCTTAAGGGATTCATATTTTTATCTCTCACCTGTTTACAGTCTGTGCCAGTTACCAGGTGTTTCTTTCATAAAGGGAGTTTAAGATGGTTTTGTAAGGATAAGCTTTGCTTTATGGTTTATGGAAGCTGCATCTGTGCTTCAGTGGTCTTGTTTCCAGGGCAACCAGGTTTTTAGGGGGTTTTGTTTGTCTGTTTGAGACAAAGTCTCACTTTGTCGCCCAGGCTGGATTGCAGTGGTACAATCTCAGCTCACTGCAACCTCCACCTCCTGGGTTCAACGGATTCTCATGCCTCAGCCTCCCAAGTGGCTGAGATTACAGGTCTCAAACTCCTGACCTCAAGCGACTCACCTGTCTCAGCCTCCCAAAGTGCTGAGATTACAGGCGTGAACCACCGTGCCCAGCTGCAACCAGAGTTTAAAGTCTTGTTTTTCACAGAGAACTAACAATCCCTGGGCCAGGTTGCTCTGGGAGTCTGGAAAGTCCTGTCCTGTGGGGTTTCTGGGAAGTCTCCAGCTCTGGTTGTCATGGAGACAAGGAAAGTCCCCTGGCCTTATCACTATCTACTATTGAGTGGCACATAATGTTGGCCTGGCTGGCCTTGTGAGAGTCTTCATTAGGCCTTTTGTCTCTCATTTATTTCATAGCCAAGAAATATCACTTATGGTATGCTATAAAGTTAAAAAGCTATGTTCACATCCTAACTCCCAAAACCTATGAATGCAACTTTACTTGGGAAGAAAGTCTTTGCTGGTATAATTAAATTAAGTGTCTCAAAATGAGATTATCTTGGATTACCTAAAGTTCAATTGCAAGTGTCCTTGTGAGAGACACACATGGAGAAGAGGAGAAGTCCATGTGAACACGGAGACAGAGGCTGGAGCGATGCAGACACAGCCACAGAAAGTCAGAAGCCACCAGAAGTGGCAAGATGCAGGAAGCTCCTCCCCTGGAGCCCTCAAAGAGAGCACGACCCTGCTCACACCTGGACGGCAGACTTCTAGTTCTGGAACGGTGAGACAGTCAATTTAAATTTAGATGTGTTAAGCCACCCAGCTCAAAGTAATGCATAACAGTAGCCCTGGTAAAACTAGCATGCTCCGAAACCATGTGCTACAGTAACCACACCTCAGGCCAACAAGAGGAGAAAAAAAGAACATCCATCCGTAGATGTGAGTTCTAGATAGATGAAATACATCTCTATATGTAGATCTATATAGATCTATGTAGATATATACATAGAGAGAGAGAGATGAGGTCTCACTGTGTTACCCAGATTGGTCCTAAACTCCCGAGCTCAAGTGATCCTCCACCTCGGCCTCCCAAAGTGTTAGGATTACAGGTGTGAGCCAGCGTGCCTGGCCAGATAGATGAATTCTTAATTTTATAAATCATTGTCACTGCCCCACTTACAGGAATAGAATTCTTAGCAAAGTCTAAAAGAGAAAAACACAACTCTGCAAAATGCTTCTATTCTTGCTGTATCAACCCCTCATGATAACTAATCTCATTCTTATCTTGAGCACAATCCACTCATCTCCCACTCTTAACACGTGTGGAGTCCCCGAATATTAATGACTACATCAGGTCCTTCTCATGTTTATAGATTTTCCATAGAACTTACCTTCCACTGGTTATGAGTATACAAAGACCAAGTGAGTAGTTTATTAGGGACTTTTTCCTACTTAGAGGCAGGTGCTTTTGCCCCTTGCAGAAAGCTGCACAATTTAATCTCCAGTGTGCACCTATGACCACAATCATAGGGTGACCTGTATGGATTCTGCGTATTCCTGGCCTGCTGTCATGCTCCTTGCCTGAAGAACAGAAATACATCGCAGTCTCCACTGACAGTCACGCTATCGCTTTCATGTGTACTGTGCTAACTTCTGAGGGGCTGGGTACTCAGGGGAGGAAATAATACCAGTAATAGCTGTATATTTACTGACTTACTTAAAGCTTCTTAGACAAGCATATTTTTAATGCTACAATTTCCAAAATGTGTAATTTTTATTACAAGAGTTTGCTGTTCTTAACAACTCATAGGAGATGAACTGTACACTCTCTTTTATCTATTTCCTTTGTCCCCATTTTGACTCTGTGAGTTGATAATGAGTCAGTGTCTTGATGCAATTAGAATCCTGCTACCAAAATACCCATGGGACACACCAGACTCCTGTCAAGACAAGTAACATCAACTTGCTTCCTTTACAAAGTAAGGAAATAGTTCATTGTCTCAGAAGTAATAATAACAGGATGCGTGTTGGTAACACTTCTGGGGGATGGGAAAATATGTAATGATCCAGCTGTGATTGTTCACAGTCATCAGCATGCCAATCATAAATAATATGTAAAGTGATTATAGAAATTGTATTATAAATAATAACAAATCAATAAGCATTTAAGGTATAATTCTAAAGATGGTGTTTGATAAATTCATAAATGCAAATACTTATGCAAGAAAAAATAATTTAAAGAGTGCTAACCCTCGAGATATGTTACACAAGCTTCAGCATTATTATGGAATTTTAAATTGCCTAAGGTGTCAAGCCAGTAAGATAAGCAGCTGATTTCCAATCAGAAACCATGAAGGCCAGAAGACAGTAGGAAGCATCTTCAAAGTGCTAAAAGAAAGAGGGCTAACTAAGAACACCATCTGATGCAAAACTGACCTCAAAAATTAAGGTGAGTTTAAGACATTTCAAGACCAAACCAACAACGAACCTGCTCTATAAGAAACACAAAAGACAGTCCCTTAGGCTGAGATGAACAGACGGTACAAAGCAACTCCAATCCACATGAGGGAACAAAGAGTGCCCATAAAGAAAATTACACAGCTAAAAATCAAAGACAGTAAAATATTTTTTCTTGGTAACTTTTATCTCCTATTTGATTCAAAAACCAACTTCATAAGGCAAAAATTACAAAACCGTGTTACTGGGTGTGTAAGGTATAAAATTAATGTGAAAATAATGGCAAGGGTTGGGGGGAAGTAGAGCTATAAAGGAGCCATGTTTTCCTATGAGTTGGAGTTAATTTTCTATTAACCCAAACGAGACTGTTATAGTGAAGAAGCTCATTATAATACCCAGAACAACCCCTAAAACCACACACACACACACACACACACACGCACACACATATGCATGTGTATTGCTCATTATAATACCCAGGACAACCCCTAAAACCACACACACCCAGACACACACACACATATGCATGTTTATTGCTCATTACAATACACAGGACAACCCCTAAAACTACACACACACACACACACACGTGTGCGCGTATGCATGTGTATTGCTCATTATAATACCCAGGACAACCCCTAAAACTACACACACACACCACACACACACACGTATGCATGTGTATGTATATGCGTATATATGACACATCTGTATATATATAACAAGGAAATTAAAATGACATACTATAGATTATTTCATGCAAAAGACAGTAATAGGACAATTGAAATACAAACAATATGTAAGACATACAGAAAACAGCAAAATGGCAAATTAAAATCCAATAAATAATAGCATTAAATGTAAATCGATCAAACAATCCAATTAAAAAAATAAATAGCCCAAATGAATTTTTTAAAGCATAATAAAACTATGTTTCCTACAAGAGACATAGTTTTCTTCAAAGACAAAAGGTAGTGTAAGTAAAAGAACTGAAAAGATATCTCATGCAAAGACACCCCTACCCCCACAAAAAAGAACTATAAGGGCATCCTAATTTGTGAAAAAATAGGCTTTAAGACAAAAAATATTTTACTAAAAAAAGAAAGACATTTTATAATAAAGGATCAATACATTCAGAATAAATAACAATTATAAACATATATGTATCCAACAAGAAAGTCTCAAATACGTTGAAGAATGGAAAGAATTGAAGCAATAAAGAAACAATATGAAAATAATAGTTGGATAATCAATAACCCAACTTTCAAATCAATAAGCAGAATATGAACAAGAAAATACAAGACTTGAAAAACACTGTGAATCAGCCAAAACCAATCGATTCCTACAGAACCTTCGCCCAACAAAAGCAGAGTACAGATTCCTCTCAAGTGCACATGGAAGATTCTCCAGAATAGGCCATATATTAAGTCATAATACATGTCTCAATTAATTTAAGAGGATGGAAATTATATAAAGTATGTTCTCCAACAACAAAGAAATTACATTGAAAATAAAAGGAAACAAGGGAAGTTTTTTTTTTTTTTTTTTTTTTTTTTGAGACGGAGTCTTGCTGCTGTCGCCCAGCTGGAGTGCAGTGGCCGGATCTCAGTCACGCAAGCTCCGCCTTCCCGGGTGCACCGCCATTCTCCTGCCCTCAGCTCCCGAGTAGCTGGGACTACAGGCGCCCGCCACCTCGCCCGGCTCATGTTTGTATTTTTTAGTAAGAGACGGGTTTCACCGTGTTAGCCAGGATGTCTTGATCTCCGGACGCAGTGATCCGCCCGTCTCGGCCTCCCAAAGTGCTGGGATTACAGGCTTGAGCCACCGCGCCCGGCGGGAAGTTTTTTAAAGGTAGAAATTAACACACTGCAAGAATAAACAATGAGTCAGGGAAATAACAAATGAAATTAGAAATACTTTGAGAAGAATAAAAAAGAAAATACAACATAGAAAAATTGATGCGATGCAATTCAACCAGTGCGTAGAGGGAAATGTATGGTTGTAAACATTTCTAAGAAAAGTAAGAAAGAACTGGCATCAATAACCTAACCTTTCATCTAAAAAAATATATATAAACATAGCAATTTACATCCACTGTAGGAAGAGAAGGGGAAATAATAAAGATCAGGGCTGAAACAGAGAATAAAAAGTAAGCAAATTATATAACCTAAATGGACAAATTCCTAGAAGGATGCAATTTACTAAAAATGGCTCAAAACTCAGCAATCTGAATAAATGCATCATAAGCAAAGACATAGAATCCATAATCAAAAAACTTTATATAAAGGAAAAACCAGAACCAGATTATCTAACAGGTGAATGCTTCCAAACTTAAAAGATGTATTAGCATCAACTTATCGCAAATACTTCTACAAATAGAGAAGAAGAGAAAGCTTCCTAACTCATTCTGTAAGAATGGCATTACCCTGACAATGGAGCCAGAGACATCAGAGAAGAATAAAAATATAGAGCAATATCCTTTAAAGACATCAATGCAAAGCTCTCAAAAAAATCACACAAACAACATTTAACAGCATATAAAAAGAATCATACATCCTGACCAACTGAGATTTATCCTAGTAATGCAAGGTTGTTTCAACATACTTAACCCCAATCTATGTAATACACCATATTAATAGAATAAAGGACAAAAGTCATGGATAATATAAGCTGAGAGAAATGCAACATTTTCATGACAAAACACAAACACACACTGGAGCACATAAACGAGTTCAGTAAGATTACTGCACACAGGAACAATATACAAATTTTCATTTTAATTCCACATGCTAGCAATTTTAAAAAATCCAAAAATGAGTTAGGAAAACAATTTCATTTACAATAGCATCAGAAGAATAATATACTAAGGAATAAATTTAACCAAAAAAGAACAAGACTTGTACAACTGAAAAACTACAAAACATCCTTGAAAGCAATTAAACAAAACATAAATAAACAAAGACAACCTGTGTTCATACATTATAAGGCTTGGTAATGTTAAAATGGCAGTATGTTTCAATTTACCTTGAGATTCAATGCAATTTCTATCTCACCCCACTACCTCTTTATAGAAATTGGCAAGTGGATCTGCCTTTTAAGGAAATACCATGAACCAAGAATAGCCAAAACCATCTTGAAAATGAAGAACAAAGCTGGAGGACCCAATTTTGAAGTTAACTACACAGCTGCAATCGTCAAGGGTGTGTGGTGTGGGTGTTTAAAGAAAGTAAAATCTTGTTGGATGATCTCCATAGTGAGTGGAGATGAAACAGGGTAGAATCAGTGAACTTGATAGTTTAGCAGAATTTTCCAAATTTGGGCAAGAGAGAGAAAAAAACAGACTAAAAAAAATAAAAAGAACAGAAACAGAACCTCAGGCACCCATGGGACACTCATAAGGTCAAAGATGCATTTACCACTGTCTTATACAAAAACGAGACAGTGGGGCTGAAAGAATAGTCCCAGAAATTGCAGCTGTAAAAGTTCCAAATTTTTCAAAAGAAATAAACCTACAGATTCAAAACCCTGAGTGAAGCTCAACCTTATAAACCTAAAGAAATCCATGCCAAGACAGATGTGATAGTCAAAATCCTGAAAACCACAGCCAAAGAAACAATTTTGAAATTAGCCAGAAAGAAAAAGTTGTAGGAAAATACCAGTTCAAATGGCAGTGGGTTTCTCAACCGCTCCAGCAGAGGCCAGAAGGGAATGACACGCATATTCAGGGCTGAAAGAAAGGAACTATCAACTGTGGAGGCCACATCCAGTGAGACTATATTTCAGGAATGAAGGAAATTAAAGATATTCTCAGAAAAAGGAAAACTAACAGAATGTGTCCCTAGTCAACAAGGATAAAAGGATCAGTACACCAGGAAGACACACAATCCCTGAATGGAAATGCAACAAAAGACAGAGTCTCAAAATGCACGAGGAGTAAACCGGATGGAGGTGAACAGCGATCAGCAAACTCACAGTTAGAGTTGAGGATGTCCTCACTGCCTTCTCAGGAACTGATAAAACCACGAGGCAAAAATTCAGCAAGCACACAGAAGATCTGAACAACATCATCAACCTACTGAATTAATTGGCATAAACACTGCAGCCAGCATCAGGAGAACACACATTTATTTTCATGCGCCCATGAAGCATTCACAAAGATAGATCATATCCTGGCATAGAAAAACAAACCCAAACAAAATGAAGAGATTGACATCTTACAGAGCATGTGCTCCAGTTATGAAGGAATCCAACTAGAAATCATGAACAGAACAACAGGAAATTCGATAAATACTTGGAAATTAAACATGACACTTCTAAATAACTCATAGGCCAAAGAGGAAGTCTCGAAGGATATTTAAAAAAAGAAAGATAACTGGAAGAAGGTGAAAATGCAACATATCAACATATGTGCAATACTACGGTGATGATGGTATATTTACAGCACTACATGGTTACGTTAGAAGAGAGAGGTCTCAAATTGACAACAATTCTCTGTCAAGAAGCTGGAAAACGATCACAATAAAATAAAACAGCACGAGGAAGAAAATAATATATACATAATAAATGATATTATATATAATACAAATATTACAGAGCAGAAATCAATAAAACTGAACAAAGGAAAATAGAGAAAATTTCTGAAACAAAAAGCTTGTTCATCAGAAAAGATTTTTAAAAATGGTAATACTATAGCAAAATGATAAAAGTAAAGAGAAGAAATAACTATTCTACAATCAGAAGTAACAGGGTATTATTACTACTGGTCCTATAGCCATTAAAAGCATATTCAGGGAATGCTATGATCAAATTCATGATAATAAATTTAATGAGTTAGAGGAGATAAACCAATTTCTCAAAATGCATGGTACTCTTTTTTTTTTTTTTTTTTGTCTACCATGACAATTATCAGAAACCTAGTAGCATAAAACAACAGAAGCTTATTATCTCACAGTTCTCAAATCAGAAGCATGAAATGGGTCTCATGGGGTTAAAACCAGGTTGTGGGGCCCACGCGGTGGCTCACGCCTGAAATCCCAGCTCTTTGGGAGGCCGGGGCTGGCGGATCACAAGGTCAGGAGACAGAGACCATCCTGGCCAACATGGTGAAACCCCCTCTCTACTAAAATACAAAAAAATTAGCCGGGCATGGTGGCGGGCGCCTGTAGTCCCAGCTATTCAGGAGGCTGAGGCAGGAGAATCACTTGAACCTGGGAGGTGGAGGTTGCAGTAAGCTGAGACCATGCCACTGCACTCCAGCCTGGGTGACAGACTGAGACTCCGTCTCATAAAACAAACAAACAAACAAACAAACAAAAACAGGTTGTGGGCTGGGCTGGTTTGTTCTGAAGGCTCCTGGAAAGGATCCATTTTCTTACCTTTTTGGCTTTCTAGAGCAGCAGTCCCCACCCTTTTTGGCACCAGGGACCAGTTTTGTGGAAGACAATTTTTCCACAGACCAAGGGTAGGGCAGCATAAGGAAGAAAATGGTTTCGGGATGATTCAAGTGCATTTCATTTATTGTGCACTTTATTTTATTACATTGCAATATATAATGAAATAATTATACATACTCACCATCATGTAGAATCAGTGGGAGGCCTGAGCTTGTTTTCCTGCACCCAGACGGTCCCATCTGGGGATGATGGGAGACAGTGACCAATCATCAGGCATTGGATTCTCATAAGGAGCGCGCAGCCTGGATCCCTCGCATGCCCCGTTCACAATAGGGTTTGCACTCCTGTGAGAATCAAATGCCGTGGCTGATCTGACAGGAGGCAGAGCTCAGGTGGTAATGCAAGCGATGGGGAGTAGCAGTAAACACAGATAAAGCTTCGCTAGCTCACCACTCACTCACCTCCTGCTGCGGCCCAGTTCCTAACAGAATTGGGGACCGCTGCTCTGAAGGCTGTACTCATTCTCAGGCTGTGGCCCCCTTCTTCTAGCTCCAAAGCCAGCAACATTGAACTCGGGAGTTCCCTAGCTGCCATCTTTATTGGTTCTCTCCAGCCTTCCTCTTCCCCTTCTAAGGACTCCTTTGATGACATTGGGCCCATCTGGATAACACGCGCAATCTCCTCATTTTAAGGTGGAGGTTATTAGCATCTGAATTCCACGTGTCATCTTAATTCCTCTTTGCCATGTAACCTAAGTCGTTCAGAGACTCTGGGGATTATAATGTGGCTCTCTTTGAGGTGCTGTAATTCTGTCTGCCGTGTCACAAACCACCAAAACTCAACTTATTAAATAGATCATCTAAATAGCACTATCACCATTAACGAAATCGAATTAGTAATTAATGAGCTCCCAAAAGGAAATCTCCAGGCTCAGATGGTTTCACTGAAAAATCTGACTACACTTTTAAGAATTAACGCCAATTTCACAAACCTCTTCCCAAAAATAGAAGAGAAAGAAACATTTTTATACTCATTTTATGAGGCCAGTATTAACGACACCAAAATCAAACACGGTACACACTGATCAAAACTACAGACTAATATCTCTCACGAACTTCAACAGTATCACTGTCAAATTATTAGTGAATTAATGAATAAAAACAGTGTAACATGAACAAGTGCATGGCTAATTTAACATTCAAAATTAATCAATGTAATTACCATATCAACAGTCTAAAGAAGAAAAAAACGATGTGATCCTGATAATTGCTGCAGAAAAAGCATTCGACAAATCCAACATCTGTTAATGATAAAAACTTGCAGCAAACTAGGAACGCAGAAGAATTACGTCAACAAAAACCCCACAGCTGACATGGTACCGAATGGTGAATGCTTTCCCTACTATCAGAAAATAAAGAGGCTATCTGCCCTCACCATGTATTCAAAATAGTAGTGGGAGTTCTAACCAGAACAACAGGCCACAAAAGGAAATAAAAGACATACACATAAGGAAGGAAGAAATAAAACTATTATAATTTGCGAATGACATGATTGTATATGGAGAAAAGAAATCTACAAAAAACAAAACCTTCTAAAACTCATATGTGTGTTTAACAAGTTCAGAGAATACAAGGTAACATTTACTCACATTTCTTATACTAACAATGAACATGTGGAAAAGGAAGTTAAAAGCACAATGACATTTATACTCACTTCAAAAAAATGAAATAAACTAATAGAAAAATTGTTTTTGCACCAACTAATACTTAGGTAAATACTTCACAAAACATGCATGAGATCTACGTGCAAAACCTACATAATACTAACGCTGGTAACTTCAGAGAAAGGAGTAATCCCGCCCTTGTTCAGATTTGACTAGAACGACATGGACTCCCAAGGATTCTTACTGATGTGTGATATCCGAAAACATATTGTATGCCTCAGATGTATGAAAGGAAGAAACTTAACGTGGCATGGGCATTTTTAATTTCCCCTAGATAAAGTTTCCTTTGTATAGCAATTTCATTCATTTACTCATGTATATATTCAATGAATCTTTACTCATTGCTGATCCTACAATATATGCTATAGAAAAATGGCAAAGATGAATAAGAAGGCTTTCTTTCAACAAACTTTACAACTGAATAACAGATGTAGATCATCACAAAACCAACTAGAAGAAAATCATCCTTTCCTAAGAATTAATTGTACATTCAGAAAGTCGATCTGTATGTGAATAGATATATCAAGTTATATTAATATGAGCAGAAATGATGACTATTATATGCTTATAATCTATTTGGTTGTTTTTCTACCTAAACTACAATTGACAAATTTACTTTTGCATAAATATCTGCACATATTTCAGCACAATTGTCTTTAGTGACTGTTTTAGAACCCTGGCTTCCCATGTCCTAATAAAGAGATAAATTCTTTTTTTTCTTACTAAGCATTTTTACAACACCTACTTTAGACCAGGCTCAGTTGCTCATGCCTGTAATCCCAACACCAAGGTGGAGGCCAAGGCGAAAGGCTCTCTCAAGCCCAGGAGTTCAAGGCCAGCCTGGGCAACATGCTGAAACGGCATCTCTACCAAAAATACAAAAATTAGCCAGGTGTGGTGGTGCACACCTGTAGTCCCCGCTACTGCAGAGGCTGAGGTGGGAGGCAGAGGTTACTGTGAGCTGAGCTGAGATTCCACTGCTGCACTGCAGCCTGGGCAACAGAGCCAGACCCTGTCTCAAAGCAAACAACAAAAGAAGAATACCTATTGTATATTCTAAGCATCAAAGACAGAAAACAGAACAGTAATTCCTTGCCTGTCTAGAAGCTTCTAGTCACACTGTCCTCTTTTTTCAGTTCCCTTTATAAAATGGTATCAAAATATTTTACAAATAAGTTCGCAATAATTTGTTAGCATCCATTTTCACCCAGTACAATCCAATTACAGTTAAACTAGTAAGCGACCTGCTTTGAGAATTTCTAGTCCTGATATTAATGATGATTTTATGGAAAAACATAAAGAACTGAAGAAACCTGGAAAAGTGATGAATAAAAAACTTAAGTCAGCTTCAGTCCATGAAAAAATCAAATGCATATTGTGGGGCTAAAAAAAAGTATGAGTTCTAAGTTTAGACAAGAAGAATGTGTTTTATTTAATTAGAGGACTTTACAGAGGAGAAAAAGGTATCAGAAACTGCTCAGATGAAAAAAAAGTAAGAGTACTTAGTGAAACTGATGATACTCATTTTCATACTAAAATATTCCAACATTACAACTGTAATTAAAGCACACTGTGGATAATTATTTAACATCCCCCTCTTTCATACTGTGGGCTTAATAAATGCATGGATCTTATCTCTCATTTCCTTCCCCATCCCCAGAAGGCAGCCCGATGGGAGGTGTGTGGCAGGTGCGGGCAGCGCACTCAGGAAGAAATGAAAAGCACGAGCTCTGTGTGAAAGTGGGATGGGGTGCTGTGGGTGAGATGACCTCCGGCCAGCCTGGGAGGGGCTTCCACAGCTTCTCAGCAACATCCTGGCACAGGCTCTGCCCCACCCGTGAAACTACAGCTCTTTCCAGCACTTGGGAATTAAGGCCTGTGTGTTCACTTATTTAGTGAGTATGTATCCAGCTCCAAACCTGTGCCAGACAGCACTTGCCAAGGTGCTCACACCTACTGGGACAGAGCCCTTGCTGCCCTCCTGAAAAAATGCAGATGCGGTCCCCAGTGGGGACCCTCCTGTCCCATTTTAATCTGGGGAGAAGTACTCACAAGTTCTCTGCTAGTGAACTTCCTGGCGTCTCCATTCAGTTAGACTCAGACAGGCACACACAATCACTCATGCTGGACTTCAGAGATGTAAGGAAGCGCCTCAAATCTAAGTAGACCTCATGTCTACACTTCTGTCCGTGAATACTGACCATATCCTTCTATTGATCCCAACGTTCTCATCTCAAGTTCTTCCCAGTATCGAGACACACATCCCAAATTATACCTCCTGGAATCATCAGTAGATTCTAAACAAACTTCACTGTATCCTCTAATTTTTGCAGAAAAGCCTCTCCATCCCCTTTGCCTTCACTGAAATCTGATACTTCACTGTGGGCACTGATTCCGAGTAACCCCTGGAGATGGGAACTTCTGGCCCTCCCACACCCTGGCCCCCAAGAGAAATGAGACCCCAGGAAAGGGAGTGGAGTTGGCATTGCCCTGACACCATCAGCACTCCTCTCTTCTGCTCTCCCTGTCTCCACTCACCCCTTCGGCTGGAGCATGCTCTAAGCAGGGTCACCCTATCACCCCACCTCCCAGGCACTTGCCTCCCTTTGCTGAAGACCCTGTTCTGTATCCCAAACCCTGAGTGATCTGGAGTGTCTCGGCTATTCCTGAGGAGTGTCGCTATCCCCAGACAACATTAAGTCTGAAGACCTTCAGCTCCGCCTGCTCTGCTGGATCACAGTGCCAAGCCCTGGATCATGTCATCACCTAGAAATACTTCTCAAAAGTTATCCACACCACTGGGTTTTCTACAACCCTCCCTGATCCTCATTCCTGACTGAGTCTCCAGTGCCGTGAGCCTTCTGCCTTTTTCTGTGTTATCCAACCGTGACTTTCCTCACTCAAAACTTCTCTTAAACGGAAATAACCCCATTTCTTTGTTGTGGTTGTTGTCGAGATGGAGTCTCACTCTGTTGCCCAGGCTGGAGTGTAGTGGCACAATCTCGGCTCACTGCAACCTCCACCTCCTGGGTGCAAGCGATTCTCCTGCCTCAGCCTCCTGAGTAACTGGGACTACAGGCAGGTGCCACCACACCTGGCTATTTTTATTTTATTTTATTAATTTATTTATTGTAAATGGAGTCTTGCTGTGTCACCCAGGCTGGAGTGCAGTGATGGGATCTGGCTCACTGCAACCTCCACCTCCTGGGTTCATGCAGTTCTCCTGCCTCAGCCTCCCGAGTAGCTGGGATTACAGGCGTGCACCACTACACCCAGCTAATGTTTGTATTTTTAGTAGAGACAAGGCTTCGTCATACTGGCCAGGCTGGTTCTGAACTCCTGATCTCAAGTTGTCCACTCACCTCAGCCTCCCAGAGTGCTGGGTTGACAGGCATGAGTCACTGCACCCGGCCAATAACCCCATTTCTTCCCCCTGACCTGCTCAGGAAACAAATGATCTGAAATATTTAATCACTGCACCCGGCCAATAACCCCATTTCTTCCCCCTGACCTGCTCAGGAAACAAATGATCTGAAATATTTAATCACTACACCCGGCCAATAACCCATTTCTTCCACCTGATCTGCTCAGGAAACAAATGATCTGAAATATTTAATGCTATAATTTACCTTTGATATCTTCTACAACTAGATATCTAGCAAAAAAACAAAAAACTTCTATAACTGCTCCAAAACACATATGTATGGAGAGCCCACAGTCCTCCAGGCATGGGCACTATGAAAATGGTGATGGCACAAGAAATAAAACACAGTTTTGTGGGGAGGAGGACAGTGATAATGCACATAACCACAAAATACCAACTCAATGATCACAAGAAGGCAAAGTGCATCAAATATGTAGAAATCCAGGGGTTCCTACTGACACACACAGACATCATATTTGGAGATTGCTGGGATAGCTACTCGTTTTTCTGAAAATCAGTAAATAAAGGGTAAGAGTCAAGCATTTGTGCTGCTTTTCTGTATCAAACAGAAAACTAAGTAGGTGGTGAGAGATCCGTATTGAGGAAACTCAACTAGTAAGTTCAGCAGAAATTGTACGTTAGGAAAGTCACCACTTTGTAACCTCTGAGGACATCAAGGATCTGGACAGTAATCATCGATGGATACAATTCATCAGGTGGAGAGAAGGAAGCATGATGACAGAAGAGGAGACTCCCAGCCCCATCTTCCACAGAAACACTGATTTAATAACCATACCTGGGGGAAAAAAAGTGCTGTCATGACAGCTTCAGGATTCAGGTAAGAGGTAGAGGTGCCAGAAGTGGGAAAAACTTAATAAAGGATGAATCAAGGGGCAGTTGAATCCATTGATCAATCTTCATGTTACATGTCAATAAAATAACGGTAGAGGAAGTCTCCGAGTCGCCTGCACACTAGGTGTGTCCACACTGCACTGTAATTCTGCCAGCATTGTTCTGATCCAGTTCCACCCCGAGGCCTGTGAGAATGGGCAACTTCTCTTTGGTTCTTGTTGAATTCAATTACATGAACAGTCTCTAGAAGAGCAGAAGAGAACTCCTTAACTCTGGGAACTGTATTAACCTGGAAAAGGGAGAATATGCTGGCGGCATGGGGGATGCACTCAGATTGCCTTGCAAGTCCTGTGAAATGACATCCTTCTAAGAACCTTTCCTCTCAGAGAGCATTCTTGCTTCAAATGAGCCCATTTGTGTCAGCGCTGTGAGAAGCCACAGCCCTGTCACCCTTCTCAGGCCCTGAGAGGTGCCGACTTAAGATGTCATCTTAGCACAGCTTTTCAAACCATGAGAATCACTTTATGTCATGCTCAAGACAATCACAAAGAGAAAAGAATTTGATCTCAACACTCCTTTGCTGCGCCTCTCAAATAAGAGGAGAAAGAAGGATTTCTCTTCGAGATAAGGACGGTCTGTGTTCCACTCATCATGTGCTATGGTGATTACTGAAGGCATTACGTTTCACGTGGGCGTTCAAGGCTGAAACCCAGATACTTTAATCACAAACTACTTCAGTCCACACTCCTGGCTCCCACAAATTGTTATTTGTCAGAAGGCAGCTGCTTATTCTCTTAAACAGTTCTGAGAAATCAGTTCTGTTGCCACGTGCAGTCGGCTGAAGCCCTCCGCCCAGCTCCCATTCCCTAGACCTTGACAACACCTGCGTCAACCCACTCTAAATAAGGAGAATCAGACCCACCAGACATTCCTGAGATCTCCCTCGCCTGGCAGCTCAGTACAGAAGCGATGTCACCAGGGTTCTAAATACTGATCTTATCACGGCGACATTTGCAACTGTCAGGAGACAAGAGACATGCCAACATGTCAGAGATCACAACACACACATCTGTGAACTAATGGAAGGTGCTCTTTGGTTCAGAGGAAACGGGAACTAAGTATTCTGCATTTGTTTCTATTGCATTCCCACAGAGAGAAGACAACATCTCTAGGTAAAGGGCAACTATTTTATCCCCATCACATTTGATGGTTAGGATTTCCTAGGATTGGACGAGCCTCTAACATCCCTCCCTAATTCCCTCCTCCCATAGTCTCTATTCCAAGTGAAGTGACTTGAAGCTTTGGCGATGGGGGATGTGGCAGAAAACCAGCACTCCCACTGGACGCACTGGAGGAGGTGGAGAGGAAGCTCCACGGTCTTACTACAAGGCTGAGGATTTGGGGAGGACATTATTGACCAAAATGAAATGAGAGGAAAATTTACTAGTCTAGGGGTTAGAACCTTCAAGTCCTTAACTAGGCTACTAAGACAGGTGAGCTCCCCCTTTAAAAGAAGCAGGGCAGAGGGAAGGATGAATGTGCTGAACCCTTGCTCTGTGCAGTACCCAAGCTGTGCTGTGCTGTGTATGTACCAGCCGTGGGTCCTCACACAGACTCTACAAAACAGTTACAGTCATTACCAGGATTTTACAAAGGACAGTAGTGAAGGTACAAAAGGAAGTAACTCGCCAAAGTCACGCTGCTGGTGGACAGTGGAAACAGGACGCACACCTGGCACCTGGCTGCAGGTACCTGAACCACGCTGATGTCCTCTTTCCTCGTTCAGTTCTCCTTGAAGGAAATGAATGTGGATGATGTGAATGTAGATCGACTGCGGCATAGATCCCAGCGTGGCTTCCTGATGTATGGGAGCATACTGTACAGCTTTTCTTTGCCTATAAGAATCATGCTCATGCAGGCAAAGCACTCTGACCCCGACACAGACTTTGAGTCTTGAGATTTTTTTCACTCAAATGGAAAGCAGAGGGCAAGAAAGAAAGACTCAGAGGAGGCAGTGGTGAATTACGGGGAAAACTCATGCCACTGGCAGTTCACCAACCACCCCGGCCATCTCTCTCTTTGTATGTCCACCTTAGTTCACCATTGACTTTCCAAGGAGGACAGGCAAATAATTCAAGTGGGAGAAACATTCTCCTATTATCACACCAACACACAGGAGAGATTGCAGAAAAAGGAAAATCCCAGCAGCATGTTTTTTAAATAGGGTATTTCACAGGGAACTCAGAGTTTTTATGCCTAAAGTTCCACCCATAATGCACCATCCGTAGCACACCGGATCTTTACCCATCCCATCTAGAGCTTCTCCATGAAGGCATTGCAAGGGCCTTAGAGCTCCTCACCCTGCAGGAGTCAGCAGCATCCATCAACCTTCTCTCCCACAGAGGAGGTCAAAGATTCAGCTCAGTGCCATAAACGCAATGGTTCTCAAAATCTGGTCCCAGAACCGGCATCACCTGAGAACTTGTTAGAAATACAAATTCTTGAGCTCCACCCCAGCCCTACGGAATCAGAACTTCTGGGGCTGGGCCCAGCAACCTGTTTTACCAAAGCTCTCCAGGTGATCCTAAGCCTCAGTGGGTGTCAGCACCAGGTTTAGACCAGAGGGCCTCAAGTGCTTATTACACCCACCTAGGCGAGTTTTCCAACTCCTAACGCCTCGGCCACAGGGCATGCGATGAACAAGTCCTATGATGAGATCCGAGCCTCAGGAATGTCTAAGGCTCCCCAGCAGATTCCATCGTGCAGCCCGTCTTCAGAGCAGCATTCTAGTGGATGTGCTTGTCAGGGAAACAGGCTTCACTTGTGCAGCGAGACCAGCAAAGGGGGAACTGAAGCACTACTGGGGTAACAAGCCCATTATGCTCAGCAAGGAGGTTCTGTGATCTCGGTAGGAATGGGAATTTTTGCAGAGGCCAGAGCAGTTGGGACCACTGTGAGCCAACTGTGCACTGTGTGTGCCGAGTGTGTATTGTGTGTGTCAAGAATGCACTGTGTGAGCCAAGTGTGCACTGTGTGTGCCGAGTGTGTATTGTGTGTGTCAAGAATGCACTGTGTGAGCCAAGTGTGCACTGTGTGAACCAGGCAGATTGCTGTGGTCCAAAGAGTGCACGGTGTGCTGAGTGTGCGCTTGTGTGAGCCAGAGTGTGCAGCCAAGTGTGCCAAGCAGTGTGCTGTGAAGCTGAGTGGACCCATGTGCTGAGTAGTGCACTGTGTGTGCCGAGCAATGTGTGGTCTGTGTGCCAAGTGTACACTGTGTGTGCTAAGCGTGCATTGTGTGTGCCAAGTGTTCACAGTGTGTGCTGTGTGCGCTGTTGTAAGCTGAGCATACACTGTCTGACCTAAGCACATGTAGAAATGGTTCTGCTGCCCAGAAAAAGGGATAGGAGTGTGAGTCCAACTTAGGCTGCACCCTGGGGTCCCCTGGGGAAGGTTTGTAACCACCGACATCTGTGCTTTGGAAAGCTTGGTATCCAGATTTTGAAAGCTGTGTGAGTAATGCTGGCATGTAGCAAAAGTTGACAACTTGGAGTCATGGTTGGAAGCTCCTTTTGACAACCAGCAGTTCCAGTGCATGGGGTGGGGACACAGTAGCCCTTTATTTCCAACAGCCAGTGCATCCCCATTTCTTACAGAAATTCTACCTGTGTGGCGGCGAGATCTGGAGCTGTCACACTGGAGACTCCTTTCTGGGACTGAGGAGGCTCCTGCAGGAACCTGGAGCTGAGTGCGTGTATGGAGCACTCAGTACATGCAGCAGGCAAGTTCCTGCCCAGAGAGGGGACCTGGACTCCTGCCTCTGGCCAGGGAGCTTGTGGGCTATTTTTCATGCCTGGGCCAAGCAGGCTAACTCAATGTTGGAAGGACTTCAGCATGGAGTTGAATGGTCCGATGTAGATCACACCAGTATAAGCTGTTTTCTTTACTATTTTACTCAACGAGCCTGAAAAATGTGTCTCTAGAGAAAATCAGCTAAGTCCTGCTGGGTGGGGAAGCTCTTGGCACAGAGGATGGTTCAGCTTTCATCTGAGTCACCAAAGCAGAGAAGGAAGATGGGGCATGAGGAGCTGGTGGTGGAAGACTTGGGGTTCCACTGGGCCCTGGAGATAAGCACTTGGAGGCACCCCCAACACTGGCAGAAGAAGAAAACAGTCCGGGGTCCTGCCAAGGAGGGAGAATGGATGCGCAGAGAAGACCAGGCTGCACCGTGAAGATTGCCTGTTACAGTCAAGAGACTCCAGGACCCCATAGAGACGAGCTGTCTGCCAGACAGAGCCCACATTCAATTCAACACCGGAATGCCAAATGCCCAGACACAGAGGCCTGAAGCAAAGAGAAGTGTGGGGTTTTAAGTACTCAAATTCAGGAGACATCAAGAAGGTTGGAGACCGGGGCATCACTGGCAGACACTTCTAAATGTTAGGGCAGAATGCACCTGAGTCACCCTCTAAAGAAAGAAGGATCTGTGTTCGTGTGTTTCGTGTTGCTATAAGGACTACCTGAGATTGGCCAATTTATAAAGAAAAGAGTTTTATTTGGCTCACAGTTCTGCAGGCTGTGCAAGCATAGCTCCAGCACCTGCTCAACTCCCAGTGATGCCTCAGGAAGCGCTATTCATGGTGGAAGGTGAAGGGGGAGCGGGCATGTCATATGGCAGGAGACGGAGCAGAGAAAGGGGGTAGGAGTTGTCAGGTTCTTTTAACAACCAGCTCTCCCTGTGAACTGGTAGAGTGAGAACTCACTTATTACCTCAAGGGCAGCACCAAGCCATTCAGGAGGGATCCGCCCCGTGACTCACACCTCCCCCCGACCCCACTTCCAACACCGGGGATCACATTCAACATGAGATTTGGAGGGGACAAACATCCAAACTATGTCAGAAGCCTTTTGGTTTCTGCTCAAAAATGTGGAGACGTGAAGGCTGTCACTCCCATCCACAAACGGAAAGTGAACAAACTGACCCTCAGACGATCAGAAAACAGAGGTCAGAATGCACCCTTCAACCCCAAATCTGCAGACAGGCTCCTGCAGAGAGTCAGGGTTGAGACCACTGATCTGGAGCAGGAACCACTGAAGCTCAGCGGAACCCTCCAATGGTGGTGCTCATGAACCCCTGGAGGCCAGTGTGGACTATCTGGAGGCTGCAGAGCTACGGGATCCTCTGCACTTTCACGGCCTTACCTTGAAGAACCCAGTGGGTGCTCACAGTAACAATCCGAGAGAGACCCAGGGAGACCCTCATGGCGCCACCGGTGGAGGAAAAAGCAGTCATTTTGAAATACACCCAGAGCCTTCTCCATACACCAAAGGCCCTCCCTCCAGAGGGAAATACTGTGCCAAAGTCTTATCGCTGCTGGGGGAAAAGAATTCCTCCCACTCCTGCCCTCCCAGCATTCCTGTACCACCTGAGGGGGACCGTAGGAAGCACAGACTGCAGGGCGGAGTGTCAGGAAACACTGGGAGGCATCTGCCGGGGAAGCAGCAGCAACACGGGCATAACCTCAGTGCCACTGGAGAACAGGAGGAGCCGTGGCCCCAAGACACCGGCGCGAGGTGAGCCTGAGACTCAACCCTAAGGTTACAGGGTGTTCCTCCTTCCCCAGACATTACCACCACCACAACAAGACTCCAGGGTAGTAACTGCGATTACAGCCACAAGAGCTGAGAGACACAGACTTCCTCTGAAAAGACGTCTGTAGGAAAGCTCACAGTCGAGAGAGAGAAGAACAAGCTCACCGGGGTGCACCTGGATTAGGTGCCGCAGGCAAGTGATGAGCAAAGCCCAGATGCTAACCAGGCTGGCACAAATCGTCACCGGAAGGTCCTGTTCTCTCCATTTCCTATGACTCAATGTCCAGCTTTCAACAGAAAGTGCACGGCACCTGCAATGCAGGAAGAGCAGGGCCCGAAGTGACAGAGCCAACAGGAGAACCGGCTCAGGTGGGACAGACGCCGGGAGCAGCAGACGGGGAATGTGAGTGACTGTTATTAGGGTGCCAATTTCTTAACCTGTTAATGTGATAATACATTCACATGTTAATTGGACTATTCAGATGGAATGGTCCACAGGCAGTCTGGCTAAAAGAAAAGAACCAGGGCTGCTCAGGACGGGAGCAGGTCAGAAACACCTTGCAGGGCTGTTGCCAGAAACAACCTGGCAGGTCCTCAGAATGCTGAACAGAAAACCACCCCACCACCCAGCAGTGCCACTCCCAAACGTACACACGGGAAAAGTGAAGACTCGTCCACACAAAACTTCTATGGGGTCAGATTACACACAACAGAAAATCGTGAATTGTGAATAAAGTTGTAAAATAAAAATGTACTGTAAAACATTGTAAACAAAAATTCACTGGAGTGTCGTCAGTTGGTTATTCTCTGTACCACGCCAATGGCACCTAAGAAGAGACCCCACAGTGTTTGTTCTTTGAGCGCTGCTGTGTTCCAGGCACCATTTCAAGCTCTAGGGAGTCCGCCGTGAAACGAAGCAAACAAGCCCCGATACCGAGCAGCTCGTACGGCCCCGGGGAATGGGCTTCTGTGAATCCGCAAGCACAATGTTCGTGGAAAGGGGGCAGCCAGTCTGGGAGCTCCCGATCCTGACTGTGGCCGCCCGGCTCCACGTGAGTCTTGCTTGCGGTATGTGTTAGACAAGACGCCAAAACCATGTTGACCTGGGCTATGTGCGAAGACAAATGTTATTTTTAGTCCTCATGACGTTGATATCCTTACTCCAAATTTACGGATGAAAATGTATATCAAAACATCATATTGTACACCTAAAATATATAAACTATTTCTTAATATTTTGTGAATAATGAAAATAAAGACATTGCAGCTTCTATAAAAATAAAGTAACACTACAAAAAATGAGAAAGGAAGCTTTAAGAATTGAAGCATTTGGGCCAGGTGCAGTGGCTCACGCCTGTAATCCCAGCACTTTGGGAGGCCAAGAAGGGTGGCTCACCTGAGGTCAGGAGTTCAAGACCAGCCTGGTCAACATGGTGAAACCGCATCTCTACCAAAAACACAAAAATTAGCTGGGCGTGATGGCAGGCACCTGTAATCCCAGCTGCCCAGGAGGCTGAGGCAGGAGAATTGCTTGAACCCGGGAGGTGGAGGTTGCAGTGAGCTGAGATCACGCCACTGTACTCCAGCCTGGGTGACAAGAGGGGAACCCTGTCTCAAAAAAACAAACAAACAAAAAAAAAGAATTTAAGCATTTTGTCAAGAATCCAAATGCTGGTAACTAGTATGGATTTGAAGGGTGACATTTTTTACTTTTAGCTGCAGTATTTTACTGCCCGCTAGCCCACTCCCAGTCGTCTATTACATGAGAGAATTTGCACTTAGAGGACACAGTGGGTTTCTCACACGTGGCGCTGCAGATGTTGCTTCTGGACGATCGTGTGGTGCTGGGTGCCTTTCTGATCATTGAGAGATGCTTGGCGGCACCCCCGTCCCCACACACTACAGCCCCCAGAAGGCCCTTCCCAGGCCACAACAGTCTGCGTGGCCTCTGGACCCTGCTGAAGTCCCCTACACGACAGTGAAGGCAATTCCGATAAGTGGTTGCACCTGTTTCGAGATTTTACTTATAATATCTAAATACTGTAGGCATGTGGCTGTCAGCAAGAGGGTATGTGCAGAGTTAAATACTGTAGGATAATGGGAAGCATACATTTTAGGCTAGTCATATTTTTACTATTTTGCTTAGATTACATATTTTTACTATGGAGCAAACTCTAAGGAGACTGGTTGAATAAACTAGGCTGAGCATAATTTGAGATGAAAATTGTAACAGTGGTTCATTTGTGGCTTGATGGAGAGTAACATTTCAAAATATATTAAATGTAAGGATGTTCTAAGGAATTTTCAGAGACTTCTGGAGACAAAATAAAAAACAAGTTTTTGTTCTAGTGCCCTCTATTGCTAGAATTGCTCCTATAGAATTACTCACTTGCTGACAGCAATGAAACACTCTGGAAAAATACATCTAAAGAATAACTGCTTGAAGACACTGGAGAGTTACAAAATGCAGGGACAACGCAGAAGTTCCAGCCACAAAATGAGGAATTGCCCTGCAAGCAGCACCCACAGGACTCCACCTCCCTGGGTGGGGCTCCCAGCGAGGCAGAGCACAGCCCTAAAATCAGAAACCAGGGAAGAATTTGAAAGGGGACCAAGGAAACCTGCTGCGGTGATGGAAATGCATTATGTATTGATTGAGGTGGGTTGTTACACATGTTTATACATTTGTCAAAACTTTTTTTAAATGCACACTTAAAATCATCAGTGGTATTGTCTTTAAATTTTACCCCAATAAGGAAGCAAAAGTACATCAGTGCCTTACCAGAAACAACAATATCTCTTATACAAGGAAGTCATCAGCGCCTTGAGGAGTTTAATGGCCCAGATGGACGTGCGGCGGGGCTTAGAAAGAGGCCTCGCAGGGCCTAGGACAGAACTGTTTGTTCTCGTTTGCTTATTTTCATGGCTTTGTTGAGATATAACTCACAGAGCAACGATGCCCTCATTTAAAATGTACAATTCAATAGTTTTCAGTGCATTCACAGATCTGTGCAACCATTGCCACAATTTTAGAAGATTTTCATCACAAAAACCCGCTTTTTTAACTCACACTAAAACTTGGTTGTGTTGTAAATATCAATTTTCTTTCCTTCTTTTTCTCTGTATTTATTAAGTACTGCCTCTCAGCATCCACTTGAGAGTTCAGTAGGGGAAAAATATGATCTAAATGTCAAATGTGAGTTATAGCTTAGAGCAAGCCAAAATTTAAATCAGTATTTCCAAACCGAAGGGTATTACCCGTTAGCTGGTCACGACCCTTAGCTTAGTGGGTTTTCATTATCATTTGTTTTAAAAAACGAAAAGGAAAAGAAAAGAGAATAGAATAGAATAGAAAATATCAGCGTGTGCTACACATAATGTCAGCATTATTTGATGAAATATGTTTCAGGGGTGTGTGTATGTTGGTTCTTACTGCAAAATCTGTTTGTTACCATGGAGTCAGTGAAAAAATAGAAAAGACAGGTATTTAAACCATCCCTTTGGCTGTTTTTGGTCTTCTTTGGGTGAAAATGCCCCGTCTCTGCCACCTTGTCCTGCCCCTCCCCTCAGATGCCGCAGCTGGGGTGTGAGGTGGGAAGCAGGGCCATGAGTATGGGTCCTAGGCTTGGTTGGGGTGTGAGGTAGGGAGCGGAGCCATAAGCATGGGTCCCGGGCTTGGCTAGGGTGTGAGGTGGGGAGCAGGGCCATGAGTGTGGGTCCTGGGCTTGGCTAGGGTGTGAGGTAGGGAGCGGAGCCATAAGCATGGGTCCTGGGCTTGGCTAGGGTGTGAGGTGGGGAGCAGGGCCATGAGTATGGGTCCTGGGCTTGGTCGGGGTGTGAAGTGGGAAGCAGGACCATGAACGTGGGTCCTGGGCTTGGTCGGGGATGCACTTAGTGGGAATCTAACGGAACTCGAATGACCCCTTCTCTCTCTGGCCTATTGTCTTGCTGCAAAATCCTAAGAATCTGAGTGTTATTCTATGTTTCTTCTTTGTACTCCTACTGTAAAACATGGACTCTCCTTCACCTTCCCCTCCCTCTAGGCTAAGAAGGACATGCAGGCACCTCAAGATCTCTTCTAAACATTACCTGTCGACATTTAGGAAAAGAAGAGGGCCAGCATTTCTCCAAGCCAACTTGAGGACTCGGGTGCCCATCAGCAGAGAGAAAGAGCTCCTTTCCTGCCAGAGTTTGGCGTGGGTATTGAGGTGGAGGAGACCAGCAGCCCGGGGCATTTTCAGGAATCCTCTGAGGAACCTTTCAAAACTCTGTGAACCGCACTGTAACTGAGATGCTGTGTGAGCAGAGGAGGCGAGAAAACAAAGTCAAGTGACCCAGCTCCCGGGCCTCCTGCACCACCTCCGTCACTGCAAACAAGATCCCCAGCTCCCCGGCCTCCCGCACCACCTCCGTCACTGCAAACAAGATTCGCGGCAGCTCTCGGTGCCTCCCGCACCACCATTCCGTCACTGCAGAATCGAGGTCCCCAGCTCCTCGGCCTCCTGCACCGCCTCCGTCACTGCAAACAAGATCATTTCTAGTTTTTATCTGGGTTTCCCAGACTGACTTCTCTACTGGGAAGAAACCATTTTCATGGTAAATTAATGAATAAAAATAAACTTGGTTGATTTTTTTTTAAAAAAAGACCCCTTACCCTTGTATACTCAGTTGATACGCTCCGGAGAAAAGGACAGCAGTGCCACAAACAGTGCCTCTGCATCTGTGCATGCTAAGATCACGGGCTTAGCCTGAGAACGACCACCACCAGGGAGAGCACTGGCCTCTACGAGAAACTAAGCTTTGGAAGCCTTGCTGGTTCTCAGGACAGCTGACGTGGATGGTGTGCATGGCATTACTGGGCCCAGACAGCAGGGGCCTGACTGTGACTCTAATCCTGGGAGCGGCCAGAGCTCTGGTTTCTGCACAGCATGCTTCACGTTTGAGTTTTCCCTTTTCCACCGAGTCCTTCTTAGCAATTTTTTGACTGGAGCAATCAGTTAGAAATTCAAGAGCCTCCTCTTGCTTCCTCTCCCCTAGAAAGCCCCGAGATGGCAGTGTGGGCATGAGCGCTGGCAAACATGGTGTTAGGCATGCTGCTTTAGGTTGTAACAACAAATATTCCACTTTCCCAGGGCAACCTTTCCATCAGTCCAAAGGTGTCTTAATATTCAGGGAAATAAAGATATCTTCTACTTAATAAAATGCATGCTTTCTAGTAATGCGCTGTGCTTGCCTGTGACACACCGCTGACCCCTGGAAGAACTCATTTCCACCCTTGAGAGGCAATCATCATCTCAGGAAGAGGGTCCTGAAGTCCACACGCCACGCCTCAGGCACCAAAGGAGTGCTTGACCTCACCACCATCCAACCAGCCCATCAGTGCCAAGAACTGAACCACACTTATGGGCCAAAAGGGCGGGCCAGGGACACAGCACCTCCATCAGGTCTTGTTAGTGCCTGGGTCTCACTCAGGGGTCAGTGGGGCCAGGGACACAGCATCTCCATCAGGTCTTGTTAGTGCCTGGGTCTCACTCAGGGGTCAGTGGTGCCTGCAGTAGTGGGGATGGTGAGCAGCTCCCTGAAGATGCAGGACTATGGTGGTCCAACCATCTCCCTAAGAAGCTCTGTTCTCAAAATCTGATTAACAAACATCCAAATGCACTTTTAACATTATTATGTTATATGAATGATTCCATTCTGGAGTACAATTTCACCACCATGCTATACTTCAGGTACATGATAGATTAAAAGGGATATTGTTAGCAGGAGCAGAAAACCAAACACACATGTTCTCACTCATAAGTGCAAGTTGAACAATGAGAACACATGGACACAGGGAGAGGAACATCACACATGCATTGGGGCCTGTCGGGGGTGGGGGACTAGGGGAGGGAGAGCATTAGGACAAATACCTAATGTAGATGATGGGTTGATGGGTGCAGCAAACCAGCATGGCATGTGTATACCTATGTAACAAACCTGCACATTCTCCACATGTATCCCAGAACTTAACATATAATTTAAAAATGCAAAAAAAAAAAAAAAAAAAAGATGTTGTTGGAAGGCCTAGAGACAGAACCATCATATAATATTTTTTTCCTAGGACACAGTCAAAACTACACAACTCACCTCACTCTGGACTGTCAAAACCCAACTCATTCGTAGATCATGCCCTGACAGCAATTATCTAGAAATTGTAAGTTGAAAAGTGCTTCAAATTTGGCCTAAGTTATGTGCAGATAATTAGTGTAATTAGAAAAGTAATGCAGCTCAGAAAACCTGCACACAGAAGTGTGATAAAATAATCTTAGTATTAAATGACAAGGACATACACATAGTTCAAACACAATTCTAGTTTCAAAGAAGCCCTTGGGGGAAAGGAGAATATCATTAAGGTCTCCAGATTATTAATTAAGCCACCTGCTTTATTCTGCTAGTAAGGCTTTCTTGTGTTTTACTCCATTAAGATAAAATTTTCTTTTGAGGAAGGAAATTTAGGATAATAGTCATTTTAACTATTTATTGAATCTATGTGGTTGTTTTTCCTTTAAATGATTGTATCGTAACATTATTGAAAAGTAATCTATTATTTACTTCCCAAATAACCACAAAGTGAGTTGACATTTTCATTAAAGAAAAAAGAGAAAATTATTATGTCTGAGACATTCATCTAATAAATACATTTTACTGACTTTTCATATGTTAAAGTCCATGACATTTTATTTTATTTTTTTTGCTCATTTGGGAATCCCAGAAAAGATAATGAGAAGGGAATTTTAAGCTCAAATTTTAAAAAAAGAAGAAGAAACACCAACTTACTGGGAACTGGAGTGTCAATGGCCCAGGATCTAAAGCCTTTAAGTACCATAAAATCCCTGCATGCATATATTGATTTCAGAATCCTGACATACAGTTCTTTGTGCAATGCTAGTCTTGGCACTCACAATTTATTTAAATAGCATGTTATGCTCTAGAGGTTTGCTTCTGCTTAAGATGTGGAAAGCCAGGGGACTATGGTCACCTTGGGCTCAGAGCAGGGCGAGGATTCAAAAGGCACTGGGTTCCAAAGGGTTTGTGTCCCTGCCTCCCTTTTCTCTCTGCAGGCCAGAGATGCCTGCAGCATGGACCGGGCCTTCCTCCACTCTGGCTCCCCGCAGGGTGCTCAGTCATCATTGCCGATTTCTCAGTGCTAGAATCAGTCAAGCAAAGGCTGGAGCAGGAGGCCTCTGGTTCTGCTGGTCCAGACTTGGCACTGGGCAAGCCTGGGCATCTGGCCATAAAATCAGGTTTTTTTTTTTTTTTTTTTACTGCCCCTGTCCTTTCTCCCAAGGGCAGAGAAACTACCTCATGGATACAGGAGAAAAGGGGTATCCTGTGTCTTCCCACTGAAGACAGCTGAGGAAAGAACCAGTGAGCTTAAAGCTAGGTTGACAGAAGTCACATGAACTAAAACACAAAGAAGAAAAAAAGTGAGAAAAAGATGGGGAATAAGGAAGAAGAAACCACTGGGATACTACACTTGGTCTAACACTGGTGTAATTGACACCCTAGGAAGAAAGACAGGAATAAACAAGAGAGAAGAAATATGTTCCAGAATTAAAAGAAGATCACAGATCCCAGAAGCTCCGGATAGCTTGAGAAGGATAAACAACAAACAAAAATACCCGCAAACATCTAGGGAAAAAATAAAGAGAAAATCTTGAAAGCAACTAGGAGAAAGAGCATTACACATTGCTTACAGAGGAACACAAAGAGAGTCTCAGCACACTTCTCCTCAGAAGTAATACAAGCCAGAAGGTAATAGAGGGACATCTTTAAAATAATGAAAGAGAAAATGATTGTCAGAGAGAATTTCATACTCACAGAAAATATCTTCCCCAGAAAAGGTAAAATAAAGATTTTCTAGACAAAAAAGAAGCTGAGGAAATATATTACCAGCAGTTCTGCTGTACACCAAATGCTAAAATTCTTCAGGCAGCAGTGTGATGCCAAATGGTCATTTGGATTACACAAAGAAACGAAGCTCTGGAAATGGTAAAATGCAGGTAAATCTAAAACATGTTTCAATTTTATTCACTTTTTTTTTTTTTTTTTTTGAGATGGAGTCTCGCTCTGTCACCCGGGCTGGAGTGCAGTGGCCGGATCTCAGCTCACTGCAAGCTCCGCCTCCCGGGTTCACACCATTCTCCTGCCTCAGCCTCCCAAGTAGCTGGGACTACAGGCGCCTGCCACCTCGCCCGGCTAGTTTTTTTTGTATTTTTTAGTAAAGACGGGGTTTCACCGTGTTAGCCAGGATGGTCTCGATCTCTTGACCTCGTGATCCGCCCGCCTCGGCCTCCCAAAGTGCTGGGATTACAGGCTTGAGTCACCGCACCCGGCCAATTTTTATTCACTTTAAACATATAACTGAGGTCAAACACTAAAACAGTAACAGTACATTATTCGGTCTCTCACATATTGTGTTAGACAGAATAATAGACCCCAAAGATGTCCACATGCTAAACCTTGAAAACTTCAATTACATCATCTTCCATGGCAGGGGGACTTGGCAGATGGGATTAAATTAAGGACTTTGAGGTGGGAAGGTTTTCCTGGCTTATCTGCAGGGGGTTCAATCTAACCACAAGTGCCTTACAAACAGAGGCCATCTCCTGGTTGTGGTCAGGGAGGTGGGACTATGGGAGAACAGGCAGCAATAGAGGCCTAGCTGGTCCTGGAGGTGGACGAAGGGGCTGTAGCCATGAATGCAATGGCCTCCAGAAGCTGGAGAAGACAGGGAAACCTTCTTCCCTGGAGCCTCCAGAAAGGGGCGTACCCTGCAAACATCTGGACTCCAGCTCAGGGAGACTTCTGCAGACCTTCTGGCCTCCAGAATTGTAAGATAATAAATTTGCCTAATTTTTGTGGTAAGGTGTTGCAGCAGTAATTTTCTATGAAAATGAATATGACAACTAATATGTAGAAGTAAAATATGTAAGAATCACACAAAGAGCATGCAAAAAGTATCTAAGATTTTACTATAAATGAAGTAGTAAAATATCATTTGAAGACAGGATATGATAATATGAGAAGCCTTTACTCTTACTAGCACAGATATATACTTTAACCTTAAAGCAACTATTTTAAAACTTTTAAAAATGCTTCATAGTATGCCAATACTGGAAAAAATGTGGAACTATAGAAAGTACTCAATTAATAAATGAGTACACTATTAATAAAATGAGAAGTCAGAAGACTGGGAGAAAACATTTGCAAACAAATACCTGATAAAGGACTTACCCAAAAGACATATATATATGTAAAGAATTCTTACAACTCAACAGAAAGACAAACAATCCAATTTTAGAAGGGCAACATGGCTGGGCGCGGTAGCTCATGCCTGTAATCCCAGCACTTTGGGAGGCCGAGGCGGGTGGATCACTGGGTCAGGAGTTCGAGACAAGCCTGACCAACCTGGTGAAACCCCATCTCTATGAAAAATACAAAAATTAGATGGGCATGGTGGTGCATGCCTGTAATCCCAGGAGGCTGAGGCAGGAGAATGAACTCAGGAGGCAGAGGTTGCAGTGAGCTGAGATCGTGCCATTGCTCTCCAGACTGGGCAACAAAGGGAGACTCTGTCTCAAAAAAAAAAAAAAAAAAAAAAAGGTTGGGGGGGAGGTGGGGCAACATATTTCAGTAGACATTTCACCAACGAGAAGACACAGGCAGCAAATGAGCATGCATAGAAAGCTGCTCATCATCATCGGCTATTAAGAAAATGAACATGAAAATCAATACACAGCTACTAAAATGGCTTATTTTAATTTCAAAAGTTAAAACCCAGACACCTGCTGACAGCAAAAGCCAGCAAGAATGCAGAGCAGCTGAAACCTTCATGCACTGCAGTGGGGAGTGAAAAATCACACAAACACTTTGGAAAACAGTTTGAAAGTTTCTTCAAAATTCAACAGGCACCCACCGTGTCGACTCGGCAATCTACCATAGGCATTCTGCCAATAGAAATAAAAAGATCTGTGGAAAGAAAAAAAAAAAAAAAAACCTGCAGGCAAATGTTTACCATAGCTTTATTCATAATCTCAAAAAAAAAAAAACCCCAAAAACAAAACCAAAAACCAGAAACAGCCCCAACGTCCACCAGCTGGCGGCTGGAGACACAAATCACAGAGCACGCACACCCTGGAGCACTGCTGGAGCAATAAGCTACTGCCTCCTGCAAATGCATCCATCTCAGAAGCGCTATGTCATTACATGGGAGAGGACAGACACAGAGGCTACATACCGTATGAGCCCATCTGTCTGACACGCTGGGAAAAGCAAGCAGTGGCCGCCACGAGCTGGCGCTGGGGGAGAGAATGGACTCCAAAGACTCACAAGGAAACTCTATCGTGGTGGTGGTTCCACTGCTGAATGTATTTGTCAAATCTCACTGACCTGCACATTCAAAAGGATGAGTTATACTCTGTAAACAATTCTACCTCCATAAACATGGCTTTTAAATAACTGGCAGAACTAGTCCCTCAGGAGGAGAAAGTGTGAGAGCAGGAGTTTGCAGGCTCTCTGCCTTCTTCTGGGGCGGGGCTCACTTCCTCTCACAGGCCTTGGAAGAGGAAGAGGAAGAGGAAGAGGAAGGCGGCCGGTCTTCAGGTCTGGATCCGCCTCTGACTGCCGCTCCTTCCTGCCTCTCGGTGCTGCCCGCGGCGCCCAGGCTCGGGTCTGGCTGCACGTGGAGGATGCCGCTTTCTCATCCCCAGCGGCTAGCCAAGCCCAGGAAGAGACCTTCTGGCTCTGACTTTTCTTGTCCTGGAACAGAGCAGGCTGCAATTCTGAGCCAAGCTTTTATTGCCCTTAGCTCGGGTGGAAAACGACAAAAACATGTGGAAGTTAGAGGTGCCGTCTGACACACTGACCTCAGGGCCCATTCCTGCTTCCAGCCTGCAATGCAGGTTCTGTGAAACAGACATGTTTGGGGAAATAAATATTTCTTTTACAAAATGGGTAAGCGCTTCTCTGAAAAAACTCTTAAGTGCTGAAAACTTATTGAAAACTTATTTGTAAACTGAAATACAGCTCACTGGTTTATTCATTAAATTTAATTAATTTTAATGATCTCTAATTGTATAGGTTCAATTGCTGACAGCAAGAACCATTCCAGCCAGATTAAGCAAACAGAGGCTTATCAGCAGGGATGAGGTGGCTTCCTGAATCACTGGTGCAGCAAAGGCTCCTCACCCCAGGAGAGTGGTGCCCAACCGTGGGGAGGAGCGTAGCCGCCTCAGCAGGGTCACATGGGGTGCTGAGGCTGCATCCCTGACACAACCCGAGGGCTTCTGCCCAGCCTCCCAACCAATTGTTCATTCAAACTGATTTGCAAGGGATCTGGGAAATGTGGTTTTTAGCTCCAGGCTTGGCAGGATAGGGAGGAACACTAGAGGTCAGAATGGAGTGTGAGCTAGCTCAGCCCGATAAACACACTTGGTTTGTCATAGCCATGACTCTTTGTTAAAGCCCATCCACAAACATGTAAGACACAGAAAACCAAAGTGCAGTAATGAATACAGCACCAACAACTGAGAGGGGAGCATGTGCTTTTCAAAACAGGACAAGCAGAAGAATGCAGTGCAGGCAAGGCTGTTGCTGTGGAGAAGACATCACAAGAAGCCACAGTTTCCCAGAGTCTCCAGTCCTAAAAACTACTTTATGGCAAGTGCAACATGCAAAGCCTGTTTAGGTTTTTAGATAATAGATCTGGGGCAAGATCTAGAGACTCCAGCAGAGCTAACACATGATGTCTGACAGCTGGAAAGTTACCAGAGTCACTATGGTAGGACTTCCACTCACAATAAAACCGGAGGACTTGAAAGACTTCCAATCTAGCCAGTCTGAACATCTCCCAGGAGAAATGGCTCAGGAAATGGACATTCGTCCAATTTCCTGAGAAAAGAAGGCTGTTTTTAAATTCAGTCTCAGTAACTGCGAACACATAACACCGGCCCACAAAAGGAAATGTTAACTACATAACCATCAAATAGAAGAGAGAATTGTGCAAAGTAGAATGTGTGAGGAGACAATATTATGAATGAGAATAGGACTAGTCTCTGAACAAGATGAAGGGGCAGCCATCGTCAGATTTTACAGATTCTGGGATCATCCACCAGCTCCTATACCAGGGTCTGAGACCCCCCGTTAGATAGCAATGTTCTTTTTGATTAAAACATTACTTCCTCCTGGAGTGTTATTGAAAAGGCAAAATTCACTAGATTTTCCAATGTTAATACCCTTGGTGAATTATTTAATTTCATCACTTTCTTTCATAAATGTAAAAGGACTACCTATCTAAGGACATTCTTGGAATAAACAACCTTGAAGGAAACCAGAAGTTGGGCTAAAGTAGGTAGTTAACAGGTGGTGGGAATGGGGCCTCTACCAGGCACTTAAGATGCAGAGAATAAAATACAGTCCCTGGCCTCAGTGCACTTCCAGTCTAATTGAGAATACCAGAAAGGCACACGAAAAGGTAATTAAAAACAAAACAGAAGATTGGTACAAGCAAGATCATCCATAAAGGTTTACAGAGGGAAAACTAAAATATTGACAAGAAAAACTGCAAGAATAATTGGGCCATTCTGTAACCATATACCCTTAGAGTTTGAAAGGGCTTTTCATGGAGGCTATGACAACTGCCTGCGCTCGGAGGTACTATCGCTCTCTGGAGTTACCTGTGCGTGTGGACATCTCCAGTCAGGAAACTTGCGTCGTGAGTCAGTTTATTCCAATTCTGTTGTTAAAATAGTCTTTCTGCATGTCTTCAAAATTGACTTTCTTTTACTTTTCACCCAGAGGTCTCAGCTACCCTTGGGAACTACAAACATTTTGACCACTTTGCACCTACTCAGTATTCTTCAAATAGTGAAAGAAATGTGTGTTGTCGTTAAGCTTTCTCCTTTACAGATAAGCTTTATCTACTAAGTGTCTGTCACCATGTTTTCCTTGAGATGGGTCTGAAACTTGTCATCATTCCAAAGGGGATTCAAAACACAGTACCAAAAAAAAAAGAGTATGGCTTAGCCTTGGCTGTTTCCATGTAGAGACAACGGCTCACATGGGGCAGGTTTTGGAAATTAGTTTGCAAAGATAGGTGAGGGTCGGAGCGTGAGGGTTCTTGAGTGTGGGGCTAAGTCTGTACTTTGTCTACCTGCAGAGAAGCCACCAAATATTGCCCAGGAGATGATTTACAGGTGGGAAGCACCTTTTCAAAACATGTCCCAGATGTCAACCTTGACACCCAACTTGCAGAATTCCAAACGAAATGGACTCCAGTGCTACTCCTCATGGGATGGAATTCAGTTATCAAGAAGTGGGGGTTGGCTGGCATTTTTCTTGTCATGTATGAGCTGAGTGTACTTAATAATTGCATCTTGTTGACTAACATATTATTTCCTCATTCTGCACTGCTGCACCTCTGCTGAATAAGGATCCCTCCCCTGTACCTCAGCTACAAAGCTTCCAGCATCCAGCGCATTTGTGGGTGCTGCTGACTTACTGAACATTTGTGACAACCAAAGGCTCTTCCATTTCTGTTTCACAGTCTGCACCACCTGCTTCCAAACTTTGTTTCCTATAATCAGCTCCCTCTCCTTCAGGTTTTCTCTATAAACTTGATTACCCTCAGTTTATAATGCAAAGAATTTTGTTTCCCATCTCCTACTGGGCTCTTGACTTGACTTTGCATATTCAACACCTCATCATTTGCCTGCCAAATGGAGAGAAATAGACTTCAGACTACGCCCTTTGACAGAACAGAAAGGTTGACAGATGCTCTTAGAAGCCCGTTTCCCTTCTCCCTCCCCAATCAACCACTGTGAGTTGTTGCTGAAGGGAATCATGTGCCACTTTATTTCCCTACTAATATAATTTCCTCCACTGGAGAGACAGAAACAGCTATAACTAGTTTTATTTATAAACAAGATTTTCTTTATCTCCTTTATGGAAAGATTAATTCCACAGTGATCTATTAAAAGAATTAATAGAAAAGAAACTGAAAAAGTTAAAGCATTGAGTAAGGCATTAAAACAGTCCAGAGTGACGTGAAATTAAACTTGGGCTGTGGCAAGAGAGGACAGGAATGAAGCAAGAGAATGAAGAAGAGGAAATCAAATGAATAAACCTAATGAAAAGAAAAAATGAGTCAAGGTGGAATCCAGCATTTTCCAGCCAGGTAACTGAGGTCATCCATTGTGATACATCCTGTGTGACAGACATGTATCAGGGGCTGAAGAAGAAGGGCTGTAGGTGCTGGCCTTTAGGAGGAGAAGGGCACAAGCTCCTACTAATGTTCTAGCGGGAGAAACAGACAATCAGAACACAAATAAATGGCCAAGATGATTTCAGACAGCCAGAAGTGCTGAGAAGACCATGAAACAAAGTGAAAGAACATGGCTGGGTTGGGGGAGCCAGGGCCTGCTTTAGATTAGGCAATGAAATAAGGCTTCCTTTTGAAACTGATAGTGAAATAGAAATTAGGATAATATCAAGGTGGTGGCTGTGCAGATGCTCAGGGCAGATTATTCCAAGAAGGGTCAAGAAAAGCAAATGGCTTAAGAACAAACTAAGCATAATTGAGGGGGAAAAGACCTATGGGACCCCATGCAGTGTGAGGATGAGGGGGTGGAGGGTGAAGCTGGGGAAGTGGTTAAACAGGAGGTCATGTGGAAATGAGGTGACAATGGTGATGGTTAGGTACAATCCTTGTCCCTTTGTAAATACTCAGCAAATGACAATTATCATTCCGATATGGTTTGAATGTGTCCCCACCCAAATCTCTTCTTGAATTCCCACATGTTGTGGGAGGGGCCCAGTAGGAGGTAATTGAATCATGGGGGCAGGTCTTTCCTGTGCTGTTCTCATGATAGTGAATAAGTCTCATGAGATCTGATGGTTTTAGAAAGGAGCATTTCCCTGCACAAGCTCTCTTGCTCTCTTTACCTGCTGCCATCCATGTAAGACATGACTTGCTCTTCCTTGCTTTCCACCATGATTGTGAGGCCTCTCCAGTCATGTGGAACTGTAAGTCCATTAAACCTCTTTTTCTTCTGTCTTGGGTATGACTTTATCAGCAGGGTGAAAAAAGGCTAATATGCATTCTTTATCTAATTATTATTATAGCTTCAGCTGGCCTGCAGCCTATGCTATACTGCTGGAGAATATAGCATGGACAGCAGGAATACAAAATTAATCATGCCTCACAATTAATCATATGAATTCAAAGTAAAAACAAGAAGCAAGTGATTTACATAATTGGAAGATGAGGAAACCTTGCTGTTATGAATATGATGAAAATAATCCATAATTGTATATCTTGCTGGTAGGAGTGTACATTTGCATAATTTTTAGAAATGTGAGTTAATGAAATTTACCAACAGCATTAAACACATGTGCCTTTTGATTCAGATTCCATTTCTTAAAAATATTTAAGCATGGTAGTAGGGAATTCAATGTGTGTGTGCAAGTATTTCATTAAAAGGATATTCCTGTGCTATTGAATGTCTTAAAGAAAACTGGAAACAACCTAAATGTTTATCAGCAAGGAGTTACATTATTAAACTTCCACATATCTGACCACAGTTCAACCATTCAAACTGCTATTACTAAAGATATACTTATTGACACTGAAAGACATTTCTGATATCTTGCTTAATGAGAAAGACAGTGTAGAAATATTATTGTGGTATGATTGCTGAGATGGACTTTTTTGTCTGCTCACCATTTCCTTGAGGGAACTCCCTCTCCCTCTTTTCCTAGTCCTGTGGGTGGCATGGGGTTTGGGGCAAAGCACTTTACCAAGTGGGGTATCCCCCTGCCACCGTGATCAGCTCAGGAATGAGCTTGTAATCCTGCTGGACCAATGAGAGTCCTCCCTGGTGTTTCTGCTGGTGCTTACAGGAAAACAGCATTCTCTTTTGCTGGGAGATTTTCAACTAAAGCCAGTCCATCTTCTTGAAAGAGGCCATCATTGCCATGTCATGTTGTGAGCCAACCTGGTTTGAGCCCCTGTAATTAGCAGTGTCACCCACTGGGCTTTTCAGTTGTATGAGGGAGTGAATTCATTTTCTACTTAGAAGAGTTTGACTTAACCTTCTGTGTTTTGAAACTGAAAGAATCATAGCCAATAAGAAGCCACTTTTTTAGTGAAAGTGCATAGAAAAGCACCTGGAAGGATCTAAACCAACACATTGATGATGGTTATTTACAGATTTGTGGATTTTATTTTCTATATTAAGCATATGATATTTTGTCATTTTCTTTTAGTAAATAGAACTCACTTCATATCCAACAAAAAGAAGAGGCTAAAATGGGGTAACAGGAGAAGACGTAAGGTTTGGGTCAAGACTTAGAGAAACCAAGAGTACTGTTTCAACCATGTTAGTTTGAAACACACGCTACACACTCATATGGTGACACTGAGCAGGACTTTGTCTACCTGAGTTCAGAGCTCAATGAAGGAAGTTACCACCAAGACACAAAATTGGGATTATTCATTCTACAGAATGTATTTAGGTAAGCAGAGCCTACATATAGAAATTGAGACCTAAGGGATGCCAACACAGAAACTCTACTAGTGGAGAAAAGTCAGCCCAATCAGTAAAGACAGAATAAAGGAAAAGCCGCTGTGGAATGAGGTAAACCTGGGAGGATGTCATGGCGAGGAGAGAGTGCTTCAAAAAGGAAGGAGTTGTCCATGGTGCTGACTGCCGCAATTTGGTCGATGAAGACCAAGACAGAGCAAGACATGGGATCCAGCCAGCTCGTGATGGATGGCTAATATGGTTTGGCTGTGTCCCCACCCAAATCTGATCTTGAATTTAGCTCCCATAATTCCCAGGTGTCATAGGAAGAACCTGGAGGGAAGTAATGGAATCATGGGGGCAGGTCTGTCCCATGCTGTTCTCTTGATAGTGAGTAAGTCTCATGAGATCTAATGGCTTGATAAAGGGGAATTCCCCTGCACAGACGCTCTTGTCTGCCACTATGTAAGATGAGTCTTTGCTCTGGCTTCATCTTCCACCGTGATTTTGAAGCCTTGCCAGCCATGTGGAACTGTGAGTCCATTAAACCTCTTTTTCTTTATAAATTGCCCAGTCTTAGGCATTTCTTTATTAGCAGTATGAGAACATGCTAATACAATAACTTTGAGGGAGTAATTTCAGACAGACGTGTGAGCAGAGCACAGAAGGAGTAAGTCCGGGAAAGAAAAGGGGGCTGAAATTAAGCTCTTAATTACAGTGAACTGGAGAAGTATTTTACTGTGAGGAGACCTAAGAATAGAGCCTTCCTGTTAAGAGGGAGTGGTGTAGGGGTCAGATTCTATCATTTATATATTTCAGTATAGGAAATACTAGAGCACGTTTGTGTGTTGATAAGAAGATGTTGAAGGAAGATTATGAACTTTCAAGGAAGGAAGGGCTTAATTATAGGCTTGAAAGAATAAGGAAATGGAATTTATAATACAAGTGAAGAGGTTAACTTTACATAAAAGGAGGAAGTGAAAGCAGAGAGAGTGAATATAGATGAAGGTAGATTGGTAGATTCAAAAGTGATAAAATAAGAGCGATTCCTTCTAATCATTTCTAACCAATTTCTCAGTGCAGTGTGAAACAAGATCATCATCCAAGTGTAAAGGTTTAAAGAGAAAAGGCTGAAATGGTTGTTTTGAGCAATGAGAGAATGTAGTGGTATTTTTAGGTTTTCTTGAGGGTTCACTTGAGACTTACTGACATGAATTAAAGTCAGAATGTATTAGTCCATTTTCATACTGCTGTGAAGAAATGCCCAAGACTGGGTAATTTATAAAGAAAAAGAGGTTTAATTGACTCACAGTTCCACATGGCTGGGGAGTCCTCGCAATCACGGCAGAAGATGAAGGAGGAGCAAAGGCATGTCTTACATGGTGGCAGACAAGAGAGCGCATGCAGGGGAACTCCCCTTTATCAAACAATCAGATCTCATGAGACTTATTCACTATCACAAGACCAACACAGGAAAACCTGGCCCCGTGATTCAATTACCTCCTACCCAAACCCTCCCATGACATGCAGGGATTACAGGAGCTACAATTAAAGATGAGATTTGGGTGGGGACACAGCCAAACCATATCAGAGACCAATGACAAATGCTTGTTGGTTGCAACTACCAGTAATTTCATCACAATTTAATAGTAATAAAATGAATCTTTTAAATTATCTGGCCTAGTCATTCACAAAATAAAAGCATCCATTGAAACATCCTTAACTGGTAGTTGGTCACTAATAGAATGTCTTCTATACTAGTATTAGTTACAACAACTTCTGCCTACCCCTGGAAGTTCACAAAATGGAAACATCCTAATTATGCAACAAGTACAATCTTTGTTGCTATATTGATATGGACTTGATGCCTTGTTTTGTCATGAACAGGCCATGTAGCAGGGATGCTCACCTCTGAGCCTTGGTTTTCTCATTTCTAAAGAAGAAAATCACATTTACCATGAGGGATGTTAAACTGAGATTGCAGTCAGCACTCCGCTGTGAGTTTCTAATCTGCAGATATGAAGGCTGGCTGTGCTAAGGCATTTTGTAACTAGGATTTGAACAACTGCAAATTCTTGCAAGGTCCTAGAATCAGTCCACCGTAGATAAGAGGGTCAACCTTACTTGAATATGTTTAATAATGCACCAATTATTTTAATATATGAATATGTTTAATATGTGAATATTTAATATATGAATATCAAACATATTTGAATATTAAATATTCAATTAAATATTAAATATTTGAATATTAAACATATTTGGATATGTTTAATAATGCACCACTAAAGAATATGTTTAATAACGCACCAATTATTTAAAAACTTATTACCTCTAACTTAAACTCAGCAATTTATCATTCCTAAAAGAAAAAAAAACTTAACACTTTTCTTAGAAAATCGCTGAGTAAAATCATTATCTTTAAAAGATACTTCACACAATAAAGTTCTAATGCATCCAAGTTAGACTTCTCTAATTACAATGGAGTTGAAACATGAAAATTACCTCCCTCACTGCTTTTAAAAATTTTGGAGCCCATTTCCTAAACATGTATTGTCTTTCCTACTTCATTCTGAAAAGCAAACAAACAGGAAAGCAAATTAAAATACAGGCTATTAAGCGATTCCTTCCTGCAGAGTGATGAGGAAGGTGTCAGTTGCACATCACATAGAAGAAATCTTCATTCCTTATATGCATGGTTTCTCATGCATTTGCCACAACATTCTTGAGCAAATTCCCTGATATAAAATGCTCCCAACTTGCCCTCTTGAAGATAAGCCCGGAAGCAATTTTTCTCAACATTAGCCTTATAAAAAATGACAGAAATAATTCAGTGCCAGAGTTTGAAAAAGCACTCGTTCAGTTCCCCAGAAAATAAAATTCTTAAAACATATACATAGGAATCAATAATAAAAATAAGTATCTATGACAAAGCAAGGAGGTAAACAAAAAAGGAACTTAACATACATAAAATGTGACACGTCATAAAATAAAGATATGTAACCTTCGATGTGTGCAGATTCCATGTGCTTCTGTAAAATATTGTCTTTATAAAGTAAACACTTCTCCGCATGTCATTCCCATAGGCTACAAACAATGACAGACTGGATGGAAAAGAAAAGTGTTTCTATTCTCAGCGTCGTTTTGGTTGCCTGTCTTTGTTTAATGTATTTTGGAATGAGATAGAGAGAAGCTCTGGAACTGCAGAATCAGCCTAACTAGACAGGTGGGACTGCAGGGGGGATGTAGACAGCCCTACACATAAGGGAAGGTGCTGGCAGTCATCTAGAGCCAGGAAATGATGAAAGACTGCAAGAAAGTAAAACAAGCTGGTCTCTGAAGGTGCCTCAGAGGCTATTAAGCATACAGATTTCCACTCTGGAATCATTTCTCGTTTGCTTTAAAAACATCCGTATTACACCTCATATTGTGTTAGATATCTCCACCATACACAGGGCAGGTGATAGAAAAATTGTTCAAATGTAGATTGGAGTATTGGCAAACACTGACGGAAAGTTACATGCTGTAGGGACTCTAGGTTGGGGCATTCTTACACAAGAGAAGAAACCCACGTTCTTCACACTCGGTATTCAAAACAGTTATATTTGGAGCAAAGCTTGCTTATTAATGTACCTAATTAAATTAAACTGAGCCAGTAACGCTGTTGAAGCCCTAAGAGCTGACTTTGGACTCAAGACCTACAAGTAGATAGTTTATTATTCCTTAAGCAACTATCTTTGCCTAGGTATAGACATGAGTGATCTATTGTAAAACTGTCTGTCCCTAGTCATGTGGACTAATGTGATGTCTACTGCTGCTCAGTTTCTTACAATTGAAGCTAAGTATGTTCATACTGAAGTCGCATTTTCCCAGGTTTCTCCAATTTAGCCTATAAACAGACCCCTTCAAGCAATATCTAGAAATAAAATGGACATTTTAGGGGGCTTTGGTTTCAAAAGAAAATAAAACAATTACCTAGCTATCTAAATTTTGTAAATGATTTTAAAATCCTTTAAAGAAAATAATGGGAATCCTCAGAGGAACTACGACAAGTAGGATTTGTAACTGATTAGATCTGTTGGTTAAGTCCAAACATGCAATGAAGAGTAGAGAAATATTCAGAAAATGAATAGGTCATTTTGTGTGCAGATCCGACCCAGAGCAAAACCACAGCTCTCACCAGTCAATTCACACAGAACAGGTGAGCTGGATGGCCCCAGCACACCCAAGGAAAACAAGTTTGGAGCCTGCTCTGTACACAGTTTCACAGGAGGAGGCACAGGGCAGCCCAGGCATGCTCCTCCTAAGCTCCCGCGCACACCAGTGGTGAATGAGCTGAGAAGGAAACTTAAAAAGACCCATCTTGCAGCCATGGCCCTACTTTTCCTCCACTTCACTGCCTTTTCCTCCCACAATCTGATAATGGGAGAGGGGGTGATGACTCAGGACGCTTCCACGGATGTCAGGGACTTAGTAACACCAGAGTCACACAAAAGTGAACGATGTCTTCCCCAGCAGAGGCCCACGAGTCACACGGGAGCTTCACAGAACTCAGCTTAGATTTCTCTTGGGCTTTACATGGTTAACTTCAAGGAACCTTGAAAAGTCCAGGTTCATATGACAGGAGTCAAAGATCATATCGAGGCATTCCCTGAACTAACACAAGAAGTGATCTTCCTCTTGAAACCTTAGGGAAAAGCAAACCATGGCAGGAATCACCCAACACTTTATTCTAAGAGGTCTCTGAATCTATAAAATGCCTGTTAAACAAAAGGGTCAAAATGCTCTCAAATCAGCAGTTCTAGTACCCAAAAGAGATGGAAATCTCAGTCATGTGGACTAGGTTTCTCCAGGGATAAGGTGTCTTCTGATGGGACACCGAATTCAGACTTCTATGTTGACTTCTTGATGAAGTCTTCCTTCATCAAGAGGAAGAGAGCATCTTCCTCTCTCGCCACCCTCAAGCTATGAATGGGAACATCCAAAGACACAAATGTTCTTCATTTTCACTCATGGGAAAGTTGTGAGAGCCATATATCGAAAGAAGGTCAGAGCCTTAAAAGAAAATTGACACTCAGACCAACTGCCTAATTTTTTTCAGCAGTTCTCCAGAATCCTAGAGCGGCGAAGTGGCTACTGAAATGCATTCAGCAAGTTAAAAACTCAACTGGGGGTCAGGCATGGTGGCTCACGCCTGTAATCCCAGCACTTTGGGAGGCCAAGGTGGATGGATCATGAGGTCAGGAGTTCAAGACCAGCCTGGCCAAGACGGTGAAACCCCATCTCTACTAAAAATACAAAAATTAACTGGACATTGTGGCCACCTGTAATCCCAGCTACTTGGGAGACTGAGGCAGAGAATCACTTGAATCCAGGAGGTGGAGGTTGCAATGAGCCAAGACCACGCCACTGCACTCCAGTCTAGGCAACAGAGCAAGACTCCATAAAACAAAACAAAACAAAACTGGGGAAACATAAGCCAAGGGCCCAAGACCCTGTAGATTTTATTTTCCATTACTACCATTCCTTGTATAATAATAATAAAATATCACCACTAGTTTCAGGACTTTGGCATTCAAATTAACTTTAGCTCATAGCTTAAATTTAACAGAAATGTTCATAGTGATAGTTCAGAGATATGGCAGAAAATCTTTCTTCAAATATCTCTTCTATGCTATTTTATGTCTTGAAGTCTTGAATAATTATAATAGAAAAGCAATCAAGAAACCTGGGCTCCTTGGCTGAGCTTTTCTGGTGCACACATGGCAGTGCAGTGCTTTCAGGTATGTCTAAGGTTAGCATTTCCTCACTTTCTTAAAGGCCCGCCTGAGGTGATGCCTGATGCACTGGAATTGTGGTCATAAATTTAGTTCACTCTTGTAGCCAATAGTAAGAATTGTGGCTGCCTGGACTACTGTTTCCCTCGGCAAGAGCAGCTGAGATGCGGAGTAGGCCCTAGCCAGCCACCCCGGCTCTCATGATTGATCCAAAGACAGTTGCATAATCAAAATGGATTTCATCAGAGTTTCTCTCCCAGTAATTTAAAATGTGGAATAAGAAGACCCAGAGACTGAGAACACTGGGGATGAAATTCATTAATGGCAGCATGCAAGAGGCAATAACCCTTCAGTTCCCTTGCTTGGCGGAGATATTCCATGCTGTGAGACAATTAACTATCCAGTGAGGAAAGAAAGAAAATCGCCTCTCTTATCACACCCCGAAATCAACTACAGATGGATTAAAACATTCAATGTAAAGGAAGCAAAACAAACTACAAAAGCACTGGGGAGAAAAACAAAAAACCCTAACAAACTCACTTTAAAAAATGTAAAACTTCTGTGCTACAAAAGATAGTCCTAACACATTACAGTGTGACAGAATGGATGGGAAGCGTCACTCTACACATATCTGATAAAGATCAATACACAATCATACAATAGCCTCAAACCCATAATCATGTATACACTGGAAACAGTCAAAGGGAATGCACTGGCCATTTTCAGAGCATGGATTATAATCATTCCTGTAAGAGTGAGTCTTGGTGACTTTACGGATGAGGGGGTAGGATGCGCAAGGAAAATGGAGCAGGGAAGAGGGGATTTGGGAGAGCAAATCAGCCTCTGCTGTGGTCTGGGCAAGATGGCTTGGCAAAAGGAAAGATAAAGTCATGTGGACACATTGCAGGACTGTCTTAGAGGATAACCAACAGGATGGACAGGTATTTGAGGGTGGAGGTAAAAGGCGGCGTTATCAAGGACTGCCCATTTCAGCTCTGGGGAAGGTAAAGGCATCCTTTACTGAGAAGCAGATCATGGGGCAGGAAGGAGTTTGGGCTTTGGGTGTTGCCGTCATTTATTTTTAAATACTTAAGCAGAGACAGCACAATCAATCATGTATAAAGATTAGTTTTTGTCTGTGTATCCTTGGGGTGTTGACTAATATTTGAATGATTCCAACCTAGAATATACACTTCACAAACCACACTGGAACATCTACAAACTCTTTAACTTGCCTTACTTAGGGTCAGCACCAGAGTTTGTGTATTAAAACAACAGATGCTAGAAGTCACCTTTCACCAGTGAAATGAAAGCCATTCGAGACACGAACTGGACAGACGTGCTGCATGGACCCCCCTTTGTTGCATGAACAGGGTATAAAAACCTGACAACTACAGGAGGCCTAGAGCTCCTTGCGGGCCTATGTCTGCCACTCAGAAATTTCACACACTAAGCAGATTCACTAAGACCTGCTGCTGATACCGCTGCTTCTCTCCCAAGTAAACCTTTCATGCAAGGACCTCATCAAAGAGCCTAAAAGAATGTAGAGAGGCTGGGTGTTGTCGAGAGCAGGCTGGATCACCCTTTATGCCTTGCTGCTGGTCGTGTTTCTAGACATGGCAGAATTCAGTGTGATTCTTGCTTCCCTGGTGACACGCCACATGGTAGCTAGGTTGTAGAAAGAAAGACGTTAGCCATCATCTACTTCTAACTATCAGAAGCTATCAAATTTTCTGATAAAAAAGTAACAAAAGTGAGAACAACCAAAGAGCATTAAACTTGAGGTGCTCTGTAGACTTTCATGTGGCAGTTACAAACAGGCAGTTGGACATATAGGTCTAAAGTTTAAGAATATATAATTTGGGGCCCTAAAAATATAGTTCATATTTAAAGCAATAGGATTGGTGAGTTCACCAGGTAAACAACTGCAGAGAAAAAGAAAGAATGTGAGCAAGATTTGAAGGGCCCCAATATTTTAAAATAGTGTAGAAGAAAGAAGAATTAGTAAAGGGCCAATGGAAGGAGGCAGAGAATCAGCAAAAACCCATGAGAAGAGAATGTTATGGACGCCAAAACAAGAGAAACGTTTAGGAAGAAAAGATGTGGCGAGCTGTGCCACCCACTACCTTTGGTTTTGTATAAAATTTGGATTTGGAGGGGAGAACCTGTTCTGCAACCCCATAGTGTGTCTGATACCACGTCTGCTGATCTGTGAGCCCACCAGCTGTCTTACACAGCCCATTACATGCTAGGTGGTCTGTAAATTATAATGGAGCTACAGCAACACTTTGCAGTCGTAGAAACAGACTTTCAAATAAATAGCCTTCATTCTAGGCACGAAAATGCTCTGAAATAGGCAACACTTAACTCATTTGTTTATTATCTGTGTGAACAAATCAGGCTAGAGTGTTCACAGAGATCAAGCTTCTCACATCACAAAGTAAAGATAAAATAGGTTGAACAACATGTCATGACTTGAAAATAGCTCCAAAATAGTTGGAAAAAAACAAGATGAGTATGGTACATCAGTCACATTAAAAACACACACACACACACACACACACACACAAGTTGGCCGCGCGCGGTGGCTCAAGCCTGTAATCCCAGCACTTTGGAAGGCCGAGGTGGGCAGATCACGAGATCAGGAGATCGAGACCATTCTGGCTAACACGGTGAAACCTCGTCTCTACTAAAAATACAAAAAAAAAAAAAAAAAATAGCCGGGCGAGGTGGCGGCGCCTGTAGTCCCCCAGCTACTCAGGAGGCTGAGGCAGGAGAATAGCGTGAACCAGGAGGTGGAGCTTGCAGTGAGCCGAGATCGCGCCACTGCACTCCAGCCTGGGCTACAGGGTGAGACTCTGTCTCAAAAAAAAAAGAAAAAGAAAAAAAGTTATATGTGTTTGCTTCTTTATTGTTTTTAATGTCAATCGCATAGAAAAAAACAGAATGAGTTTACAAAGCTAACTGTAACAATGACTTCTGGGAAGACCATCATAACCTTAAATCACGAGGGTTACATGATTTAAGAAGATATGTAATTTTTGAAAATAAGCCGTATGTCTGCTCATTGATGAAACGTGAAAATAGGTATAAATAATAGATTAAAGTCCTCCATAACCTCACAACCTAGAGATAACTGTTGTTACTATTTGGCGTAGGCGGAGGATCACCATGGCGCAGGGGAGGAAGGACTGGACTGGAGCTCTGACTCGGACAGACCGCAGTGTGCAGAGGCTTGCATGGTGAATCTTAGCTCCAGAACGACCGGAGGAACAAACCAGGAAACCCGAGGGGACCCGCAGACCCTCTGAAGGAAGCGCATTGCACCTGCAAGACCCGAAGACACCCCCAGTACTACTGTGACTGCTCAAACTGCGGCTCTGCCCCGAACACACACCCGCCCTGATGGTCTAGTTTGCAGAAGTTTCTGACCTTACCTGGAGCTGGGTCAACTTAGACAGCCAAGCGAAATACGGGATAGAGGAAGCAGCGGGAAAGGCCCTGGGAGCGCGCTGGGTCCCCACGCAGACCATTCCTGCCTGGCAACACAGGGATCCATCCAGGGCGCCCAGAGGCACAGGGAAAACGCAACCGGGAGGAGGCCTCCAGCTGAACTTTGTAACAATTTGAAACAGGTGAGAAGCTTCCCGGCCAAAACTTGGGGGAGGGCGCGAATCTGGCGCGCAGACTCCATAGGCGGAAAGAACTAAGCATTTTTCTTTCTCATCTGACAGGCAGGTAGCCTGGGCAAGGTCTCAGTCCTGCACGCCGTCCTCCTGGAAACAGACTTGGGCTGTTATGGGGGGCACAGTGAGAGTGAGACTGGCCCTTCAGATTGCACGGGAACGGGGTGAGACCTGTGGCTGCTGGCTTTCCCGCACTTCCCTGACAACCTGCATGACTCAGCAAAGGCAGCCATAATCCTCCTACACGACTCTCTTCACCTGGGAACCTCATTCCAATCCCTCACAGCAGCTGCAGGAAGACCGGCCCAAGCAGAGTCGGAGCTCAGACAAGCATAGCCCTGTCCCCACCTGATGGTCCTTCTCTACCCACCCTGGTAGACAAAGGGCATATACTCTTGGGAGGTCTAGGGCCCCCCCCCTCCCCCACCCACCACGTGATCCTCCCTATACTCCCACAGCTGATGCTTTCTGAAAAACGCCACCTTCTGGCGGGAGGCCACCCAGCACAAAAGTAGTGCTTTAAACCACCAAAGCTAAGAACCCTCAAAGAGACCATCTCACCCCTGTGCCACCTCCACTGGAACAGATGCTGGTATCCATGGTTGAAAGACCCACAGATGGTCCACATCACAGGACTCTGTGCAGACAACCCCCAGTACCAGCCCAGAGATGGGTAGAATTGCTAGGTGGCTAGACCCAGAAGAGAGATAGCAATCACTACAGCTTGGTTCTCAGGGAGCCACATCCATAGGAAAAGGTGGACAGTACTATATCAAGGGAACACCCCGTGGGACAAAAGAATCTGAACAACAGCCTTCAGCCCTAGACCTTCCCTCTGACAGAGCCTACTCAGAAGGAACCAGAAAATCAACTCTGGTAATATGACAAAACAAGGCTCGTTAACACCCTCCAAAAAATCGCACTAGCTCACCAGCAATGGATCCAAACCAAGAAGAAATCCCTGATTTACCTGAAAAAGAATTCAGGAGGTTAGTTATTAGGCTAATAAGGGAGGCACCAGAGAAAGGCAAAGCCCAATGCAAGGAAATAAAAAAAATAAAAAAAAAATACAAGAAGTGAAGGGAGAAATGTTGAAGGAAATCGATAGCATAAAGAAAAAAACGACCAAAACTTCAGGGAACATTAGACACACATAAAGAAATGCAAAATGCTCTGGAAAGTCTCAGCAATATAACTGAACAAGCAGAAGAAAGAAATTCAGAGCTCGAGACAAGGTCTTCAAATTGACCCAATCCAACAAAGACAAAAACGAATAGGAAAATATGAATAAAGCCTCCAAGAAGTCTGGAGATTATGTTAAACAACCAAACCTAAGAATATTCGGTATTCCTGAGGAAGAAGAGAAATCTGGAAGTCTGGAAAACATATTTGGGGGAATAATGGAGGAAAACTTCCCCAGCCTTGCTAGAGACCTAGACATCCAAATACAAGAAGCACAAACAACACCTGGGAAATTCATCGCAAAAAGATCATTTCCTAGGCACATTGTCACCAGGTTATCTAAAGTTAAGAAAAAGGAAAGAATCTTAAGAGCTGTGAGCAAAAGCACCAAGTAACTAAAGGAAAACCTATCATATTAACAGCAGATTTCTCAGCAGAAACCCTACAGGCTAAAAGGGTTTGGGGCCCTATCTGTAGCCTCCTCAAACAAAACAATTATCAGCCAAAAATTTTGTATCCAGCTAAATGAAGCATCATATATAAAGATACAGTCTTTTTCAGACAAGCAAATGCTGAGAGAATTCACCACTACCAAGCCACCACTACAAGAACTGCTAAAAGGAGTTCTAAATCTTGAAACAAATCCTGGAAACACATCAAATCAGACCTGTTTAAAGCATAAATCTCACAGGACCTATAAAACAAAAATACAATTTAAAAGCAAAAAACAACAACAACAACAAAATAACAAGGTACACAAGCAACAAATAGAATGATGAATGGAATGGTACCTCACATCTCAGTACTAACACTGAATGTAAATGACCTAAATGTTCCACTTAAAAGATACAGAACTGCAGAATGGATAAGAACTCACTAGCCAACTATCTGCTGCCTTCAGGAGACTCACCTAACACATAAGGACTCACATAAACTTGAAGTCAAGGGGTGGAAAAAGGCATTTCATGCAAATGGACACCAAAAGTGAGCAGGGGTAGCAATTCTTATATCAGACAAAACAAACTTTAAAGCAACAGCAGTTAAAAGAGACAAAGAGGGACACTACATAATGGTAAAATGCCTTGTCCAGCAGGAAAATATCACAATCCTAAACATATATGCATACTCAAAGAAGAGTTGGTACCAATCCTAAACATATATGCACACTCAAAGAAGAGTTGGTACCAATCCCTTTGACACAATTCCACAAGATGAAGAAAGAGGAACCCTCCCTAAGTCATTTTATGAAGCTAGCTTCACCCTAATACTAAAATGAAGAAAGGACATAACCAAAAAAGAAAACCACAGACCGATATCCCTGATGAAAATAGATGCTAAAATCCATAACAAAATACTAGCTAACTGAATCCAACAACATAACAAAAAGATTATCCACCATGATCAAGTGGGTTTCATACCAGGGATGCAGGGTTAGTTTAACATGCACAAGTCAATAAATGTGATTTACCAAATAAACATAATTAGAAACAAAAATCACATGATTGTGCAGACTGTGTCGAATGCAGAAAAAGCATTTGACAAAATCCAGCATCCTTTATGATTAAAACGCTCAGTAAAATCAGCATCCAAGGGACATACCTCAATGTAATGAAAGCCATCTATGACAAACCCACAGCCAACATAATAGTGAATGGAGAAAAGTTGAAAGCATTCCTTCTGAGAACTGGAACAAGACAAGGATTCCCACTCTCACCACTCCTCTTCAACATAGTACTGGAAGTCCTAGACAGAGCAATCAGACAAGAGAAAGAAATAAAGGGCATCCAAATTGGTAAAGAGGAAGTCAACTGTCACTTTTTGCTGATGATATGATCATTTATCTCAAAAACCCTAAAGACTCCTCCAAGCTCCGAGAACTGATAAAAGAATTCAGCAAAGTTTCTGGATACAAGATTAATGTACACAAATTAGTAGCTCTTCTATACACTAACATTGACCAAACAGAGAATCAAATCAAGAACTCAACCCCTTTTACAACAGCGGCAAAAAATAAAAATAAAATAAAATATGTCTGTTGGCTACATAAATGTCTTCTTCTAAGAAGTGCCTGTTCATATCCTTTGCCCACTTTTGATGGGGTTGTTTGTTTTCTTGTAA
>NW_016841755.1:3401427-3402364 GCF_001698545.2 Rhinopithecus bieti | reverse complement strand
TCTAGACATTGGCTTAGGCAAGGATTTCATGACCAAGAACCCAAAAACAAATGCAATAAAAACAAAGATAAATAGCTGGGATTTAACTAAAGAGCTTTTGCACAGCAAAGGGAACAGTCAGCAGAGTAAACAGACAACCCACAGAATGGGAGAAATATCTTCACAATCTATACATCTAACAAAGGAGTAGTATCCAGAATCTACTATGAACTCAAACAAATCAGCAAGGAAAACAATCCCATCAAAAAGTGGGATAAGGACATGAATAGACAATTCTCAAAAGAAGATCCACAAATGGCCACAAACACATGAAAAAATACTCAGCATCACTAATGATCAGGGAAATGCCAATCAAAACCACAATGTGATACCACCTTACTCCTGCAAGAACGGCCATAATCAAAAAAATCAATGATACTGTGAACAGGGAACACTTCTACACTGCTGGTGGGAATGTAAACTAGCATAACCACTGTGGAAAACAGTGTGGAGATTCCTTAAAGAACTAAAAGTAGAACTACCATTTGATCCAGCAATCCCACTACTGGGTATCTACTCAGAGGAAAGGAAGTCATTATCATCAGAGTGAACAGCCAACCTACAGAATAAGAGAAATTTTTTGCAATCTATCCATCTGACAAAGGGCTAATATCCAGAATCTACAAAGAACTTAAACAAATTTACAAGAAAAAAACAAACAACGCTATCAAAAAGTGGGTGAGGGATATGAACAGACACTTCTCAAAAGAAGACATTGATGTGGCCAACAAACATGAAAAAAAGCTCATCATCACTGGTCATTAGAGAAACGCAAATCAAAGCCACAATGAGATACCATCTCACACCAGTTAGAATGGCGTCCAGTAAAAAAGTCAGGAAACAACAGATGCTGGAGAAGATGTGGAGAAAGAAAAACGCTTTTTTTTTTTTTTTTTTT
>NW_016841755.1:3366544-3401091 GCF_001698545.2 Rhinopithecus bieti | reverse complement strand
TTTTTTTTTTTTTTTTTTTGGTGGGAGTGTACATTTGTGTTGTTGTTGTTGTTGTTTGTTTGTTTGTTTGTTTGTTGAGACGGAGTCTTCCTCTGTCGCCCAGGCTAGAGTGCAGTGGCATGATCTCAGCTCACTGCAACCTCTGCCTCCTGGGTTCAAGCGATTCTCCTGCCTCAGCCCCCCGAGTAGCTGGGATTACAGGTGCTCGCCACCACACCCAGCTAATTTTTGTATTTTTAGTAGAGACAGAGTTTCACCATCTTGGCCAGGCTGGTCTCAAACTCTTGACCTCGTGATCTACTCTTGGATTACAGGCGTGAGCTACCATGCCCAGCCAATTAATATCACTCGTTATGCATACATGACTGTCTGCAGCTGGAACTAACCCTTCGAATGTGTTTTTGAAGCTACAATTATTAAATCAAAGAATCTTAAATATAACTGTATGTCTTGACAAATAGTGTAAAACGGCTTTAAAAACAGTTGCACCAATTTATTCTTCCACTAACAGTGAGAGGAATAGTTGTGTCTGGGTCCAGATCAATGCTGAATACGATTTGGGCTTCTCATTTTTGTGGATGTATAGTTGACCAGTATCTCTTTTAGAATTGTTGAAATAAAACCTTGTTGCTTATTAAGACACATTTCCATTTCCCATGAATCACTGATGTAGAGTCTTCTCTGCCAAGTGTGTAGACTCTGATAATTTAAGACTATGAACTCAATGTCTGTGAAATTTCTGGCAATTTTCCCTAGTTTATTTTTTGGCTTTTTATTTTGTTTGTAAAATTTTTTTTCATTTTTTACAAAATTTTATTTGTATGTTGTCAAGTAAGCAATCTAAGCAATGCAAATATCACAAATGAAAATGCCTGCATATTTGTTAGGTGTGGTCCCTTGTTCCAATTTGCTCATAATCTACTGTATTCATCAGGATTCTCCAGAGAAGCCGAAGGGTCTATATGGACATACAGAAAGAGGTTTATCATGAGGGATGGGTTCATGCCATTATGGACACTGATAAACAAGATTAACTAAATCTCAAGAAGTTATCGGCTAGATGCAGTGACTCACACCTATAATCCCGGCACTTCGGGAGGCTGAGGCAGACAGATCGCTTGAGCCCAGCAGTTCAAAACCAGCCCGGGCAAAATAGAAAAACCCCGTCTCTACAAAAATACACAAATTAGCCAGGCATGGTGGCGTGTGCCTGTAACCCGAGGTACTCGGGAAGCTGAGGTGGGAGGATGGATGGAGCCTGCAGGTCAACACAGCAGTGAGCCGAGATTGCACCACCACTCTCTAGCCTAGGTGACAGCGCGAGACCCTGTCTCAAGAAAAAACAAATAAAAAGAAGTTATGCTTCCCCCTGGCCTATATAATCTGCCATCTGCAAGCTGGTGTTCCAGGAAAACTGGTGGTGCAGATCCCAGGCCAAACCCAAAGGTCTGAGAACCAGCAGCACCAATGTCTAAGGGCAGGAGAAGGAGGAGGTCCCAGCTCAGGGAGAGCCAATTCCCCCTCCTCTGCCTTTGTTCTGTTCAGGCCCTCAGTGGCCTGGATGGTGCCCACCCACACTGGGGAGGGCAATCTTTTTACCCATCCACTGAGGATTGGTTATCTCTGCCAGAAACAACCTCAGAGGCATGCCCAGGAAAAATGTGTGGGCAGCTACCTGGACATCCCTCAGCCCAGTCACACTGATGCGAAGTTAACCCTCGCATCTTCTGAAGGGAGGCAGTATCATTTTTAAGACAGGGTCACAAATGACCAGAGAAGTAAGCATAGGCTGGATAAGAATACAGCTTCCTGAGATCCTAATTTGCCATATTTCTCCCATTTTACCCCTTTCTCAGCCTACATAATGTGTATACTCTGTGCTTCCTTGCTTGGGGAAGGTTATTTTCTAAAACCTTAGAACATTCGGAAAAAAAGTAAAAACTGCACGTGGAAATAATGTAAGAGGGACTGGCAGCGAGCCTTCCTGGATGAAGTGTGAATAGTCTGCTGGTCCCATGAACACCAGGAACTGCGTGCAGAATCTTAGAAAGTCCCACATCTACGACAGCTTCAAGGGAATCATGTGATACCAGCTGTGCCCCATGGGGCATCCCCCCCTCCCCTCCACCCAGGGCCCACACCCCCGTGGGCAGAGCACAATCAGACCCTCCAGTCGAGCTCTCAGCCCTGACCATGGTCACCTTGGTCATCATGGCTGATGTCTGTGACCTGGTTTCATTGAGAAAAGAAAGAGAAATTTCACCTAGTCCGTTGAGCATGTTGTGTGAGGATTAAATTACTGCACATGGGTGCGTGTCTGGGACCACGTTTCTCCTCTCCCTTGTGGAACAATGCCATCTTCACCGCCCAGCCTCCACCAGGGGTCCGTGCTGCTGACTGTCAGGCTCAGAGGTCAGCTGGGATGGTTCCTCCACCCACTCCTCCCTCATCTTCTCTCACCCACCCCCGGATCCAGCCTCCCTCTACCTGTCTCCTTCCTCTCACCCCCCGTGAGGCTGCCCCACCGCCCTGCCACCCTTGGCACCTCCACTTGAAAACCCACTTTTTGCCAGCCCTCCCCGTAAGAATGCAGACTCATGTCATTCCTCCTAACGAGGGCATTTTGCCTGTCAGTTTTCATTTCTGAACACTTGTTTGTCATGCAAAAGCCGTGAGTGTCCGAGTTGCTTAATTTCTCCATTGAATGCATTACTTATTTAAGAAAAATGTCAATCTTTTCCTTTCCTCGAAATTGGAAACCGAAAACATAGAATAACATTAGGCACAACAGCATTTGTAACGTTCTTGGCACCGTTTTTAAAATAACAATACCTTGTCTGTAGCTTTCTAGGCACACTGTCTACAGTGTGCTACACATCAGTTTCTCCTGCTCTCCTGCTCCTTTTATAAAAATAAAAATTCCTGTCTCAGCCTTTCACCAGAGATTGCTTTCTATATTTGGACACATTTTTCTGTTTTCCAGTGCATTTCTATGGTTACACAATGTTTACTAATTAGTTTGTTTAATTACATTAGTCAGCAACGGATAGACCATCCCAGTAAGTAGCTAACATTGTTTTCATCTCTTCATGTCCAACCTCAGACTGTCACTTAATAAAGAGCTATGCCTTCAAGCCAACATGTCTCACCATGAAGAATGCTTCATGTCAACACTGTGCAAATGGACTGCATGTTGTTTAAAGTCATTGGAATACCTGGATGTTTCCTCATTAGAAATGAGAAAACAGAGAATTGGTGTGGCGGCTAGCATTGCACTGTGTGTAGAGACTTTGATTAATAGGCACTGGTTGATAGATTTCAGGTAGGGGGGATAAAAGCAGGGTTTTTCAATTTAAAGCACCCAATTGGTGCTGAATAGCTCTGCTCACTTTCCAGTGCCGCGCATCGCAAAGAAAGGTCGTGGCTTCTTCAAAGCTTCATCTCTGATGGGCAGAAAGACTTGATGTGCGGCATTCAGCCTTCTGACCACACAAAAGGCTTCTACATTTGGCGATTACAGTGTAAGTCAAAGGCAGACTTTCTGCTAAGTTGAACATTTAGTCTGCCTGTAATTCACTGACAAGATCACTTTGTTATTTAATGAAGAATCACCTCCAAACCAATGAAGAGAAGGAGAAAAAAGGCCTCACCCAGGCAGGTGCATGTGGTAGGAACCAAGAGGCAGACACTTTTTCAAAAGGCCTCACCAAGGCAGGTGCACATGATAGGAACAGAGAGGCAACCGCTTTCTCGTTTGAGCTGTCATGTTGGAGAAAGGGAGGGGACGGGGGGAGGTTGGGATCCTGTCCTTCCTATTTGTAGTCACGTTTCAAATTGAAGAAGATTTCCCAGGATGCACTGGTATCTTAGAAAGATTCGTCTCTGGAGCCCAGCGTGATTAGAAATGTCTTCTTGGATAGTTGATGTTTTCCAATTTCTTTTACAGAAAACTCTATTCGTCTTTCTCTCCATTTCAAGAGGGTTGTGACTGTGCAGACAAGTTTAGCTCTCCAAAATTTGATTTTCGTAGCCTCCAAAGAAACTTCAGAAGGAAACCACTGGAGGTTAACTGACACCGCGGCACTGGGAATAAACGATGGCACATGGTGTTCATTCCCTGCTTAGTGGATACAATCTTGTCTTGATACCGTTTACATTTCACGAAGACGTGCGTTGCAACGAGGCAATCCCATGAAAGGTGTCCGTGGCCTGGAGTTCTTGGACAGACCGCACTTCAGTTCCTAGGAATCCAGTGGCCCAAATTGCTCCCTAAGGGAACATGTGTGAGTTTCTTATGGCTGCTGAAACAAATTACCTTAAACATGATGGCTTAAAACAACACATTTTCTTTTTTCCTCTTGCAATTCTGAGGCCAAAAGTCCAGAATGAGCTTCACTGAGCTGCAGCCAGGGGATTTGTGCTGCCAGTTCCCTGTGCAGCCTCCAGGGAGGGATCCGTCTTTGGCCTTTCCAGGTTCCAGATGCCATGTATGCCCTTTTGTTCGTGGTCCCTTCTTCTGTTTTCAAAGCCAGTCATGTGGCATCTTCGACCCCCTTCCACCCTCTCTCACTGCTCACATCCACTCATAACCTTCTCTGCCCTTGATCCTCCTGCCTCCCTCTTAGAAGGGCCCCTGTGAGGACACCATTGTCCCCCAGATAATCCAGGATGGTTTTTCCCAGCATCCTCTACATGTTTTAACCGTGTATTGGGACAGCCAGTTTTGAGCAGAGGCAGCTGCTGGAAGGCTTCTGCTGAGCGTTTGGTCTGCCTCTTGGGCTGTGTGACTCCCTCGTGGGTTTGCAATGACTATTCGGGAGGGCCTGCTCCAAGCATTGCAAGATGTTTTCCACCTGATGCCAGCTGTGGTTTGGCATCCCAAGAGGAGATGAGGGGATGACTATGGTCAAATTGCTGAAGAGACAAGTAAATGTGGGTAGCACTGTTGGCAAAAATAAAAATAGCCCAGTGAGTGTTGCATTACAAGGTTGGTTCTGTGCAGTGGACTCCAACGTCCTGGCCCAGGCTACTCCCCAGAATAGACAGAACTAGGCTATGAAGACCCAGAAGGCCAAGCAGTGGCCTGCACAGGGTGCCACAGCCCAGGGGTCTGGGGACCTAGACCTGTGTGGTCACAGTGTGGACAGGTGACACTCCCATTCCAGGTCTTTGTGGTCAGGAATGGCTGCATTCCTTTGGGGAGGATGCTTTTGGTTGAAACCATATTTGACTTTCCTTGGCCTCTTTCTGCCATTGCACTGATGTGAGTGTGGATCCACAACTGTGGTTTCTGCTTTCTGAGTCAGATCATTCTTAATCTTACTAATGGAATCACTTTCGCAGCTGGAAATTTTGGTAAAGCTTGTGGCTTACACAGACACCTCTCATGTAGATAAATAGTGAAGGGGTCACAGCTCAAGGTTCACCTTCTGTGCAGCCCTGTCCCAGTGGAGACAGGCCTGGGAGCTGAGACGGAGGAGGGGGAACTGGAGGAGGTGTGATGTAGTCCCCCTGGGCCCCGTAGCGTCATGTCATGTTAAGGGCAAAGAAAGGCATTTGGGATGTAGTAAATGCATTTTGAAAAGGAGGTGTGGACCCTAATGGCCAGGAGTTCAGCAAAAGCACAGCCTTGTGCAGGAGGGAGAGTGCTTTAGAAGATTCTACATTGTTTTATAAATAGCAGGATTTGTAGAAGTAAGTGCTCTACCAGGCCCCTCCCCTGAGGTCTCACCTCCCTCAGATGCCTTGTTCAAGAGCCCAGTGTTTTGTGTTCTGATGTAAAATGAGGGCCTTGGTCACTATCAAGAATGTCTAGACCTTGAAAGGGATAAGGAATTTCTGGTGAGTCCTGCATGGTGGCTTCAGAGGGGCTTGCCAGTGCGTGGGGAGAGTAATGTGGCCACACAGGTGCCTCCCGTGGTCAGAGCATAGCGTGTGGCCTGGAGGGACGCTGCAGCCTGTGACATCTGTCACCACTGGAATTGTGCCCATTGAGTTGACCGGGGCATGTTTACCCATTGAAGGCACATGAACGGGTTACTCTGTTGGCACAGCAGGGAAGAAGGAGGTCGCTCCCACTCTACCCAGGCCTTCAGGGCAGAGGTCCCTGGATGTCCTGAGGTTTCGTGGGTTGTCTAGGATGAGGTTGGGGGCATCCGAGGTATCAGTGTGTGTCAGAAACGTGACTCAGTGTACCTGTCTGCATGCTGAAATGGGTTTAGAGGTGCAGAGACCAGTGAGACCTTCCTCTGTATTTGGTAACTGTGGGGCATGAAACAGCCAGAGTACCCCAGAGGGGCAACTGTGATAAGAAATTGTTGTTGCCGTGGCCACCAGAAGGAATAGTCTGGGGTTGTTAAACTCTGCATAGAAGACCAAATGGGTGAATATGTTGAAGGCCTGAATAGAGCAAAGGGCAAAAGAGGATGGATTTGGGTCTTTTTTCCTTGCCTGACTCCTGGAGCTGGGAATTCTCATCTTTCTTCTGCTTTTGGGCAGGGATTGGCATCACAGGCCTCCCCGATGCTCAGGCCTTTGGACTTGGACTGGAACTTACACTGTTGGCTTTCCTGAGTTTCCAGCTTGCAGATCTGGGGACTTCTCAACCTCCATAATTACATAAGCCAATTCTTCATAATGAATCTTTCTTCCTGTCTCTCATTATCTCTCTGTCTCTGTCTGTCTCTCTTATCTCCTATTGTTTCTGTTTCTCTGGAGAACCCTAATTCTAGAAATATTCTAGAAATAACCAACCTGTTCTCTGGCAACAAGGCATCTACAAAAACTTAGCATTTAAATCACTCCTAATGCTGAATGACAGTGCTTCCCCCTAAGGTGGAGGAGAACGCAGGCTGTTGGCTCCCCCCACTCCTATTTAATATCATGCATAAAACTTAGCTAGAGCAATAAGGAAAGAAGAATTAAAATTCCTACAGCTGGAGAGAAACTCATACAACTGTCTCTTTATGTTGAGAGTATGGTGACTTCTTTGTTAGAAAATCCCATGTGATCTACAAAAATACCCCTGGAACTAATTAATGACTTTAGAAAGGTTGCAAATTTTTTAAAATCAATATATCAAAACAATTATATTTTTATATAATAGCAATGGACAAAGAAAAAATGAAACTGAAGTCAGTACCATTTACAATAACATTTTTTAAAAGAGAAATACTTAGGTGTAAATATAACAGAAAAATTGCAGGACCTGTATGCAGAAAATTAAGAAAAATAAACTACTGATGAAATAAATCAAAGAAGATCTAAATACATGGAACAATATATTGCGTTGACGGCTTGGACGGTGCAATAGCATTGATGTCTCAATTCTCCCCAAGTACATCTGTAGATTTAATGCAATTCCAATCAAAATACCAGTAAGATTTTTCACAGATAATAAGCTTATTCTAAAATTTATATGGAAAGTCAGAGGACTTGAATAGTCAAAACAATCTCAAAATCAAGAACAAAGTTAAGGGACTCCTGCCAGTTTCAAGACTTTCTATAGAGCCAAAGAAACAACTATAGTGTGGTGTTGGCAAAAGGATAAACGCTTTGATTATTTGAACAGAACAGAGTGTCCAAAGGTAGAACCACGTAAATACACTCAATTGATTTTTTGACAAAAATTCATAGGCAAATTATTTAGTAAATGGTGATGGAAAGACTGGATATGCATACGTAAAAACAAACAAACAAAAAAATGAATCTCGATCTATGTATCAAACCTTACACAAAAGCTAACTTAAAGTGGTTCATAAACAAAATAATAAGCATATGTAAAACACAAGATTACAAGCCTTTTTTAGAAATAGGAGAAAAATCTTTGTGATTTTGTGATTTTAGGGTTATGTAAAATGTTCTTAAATATGATACTAAAAGCATAATCCATAGAGGAAAGATTGAAAATTAGACTTTCAAATGAAAAGCTAATTGTACTTCTAAAGACACAATTAGGAAAATGAAAAGATTAGAGCCAGATGGAAAGAAAATGTTTACAAATCAAGTATCTGGAAAAAAAAAAAAAACTTGTTTCTAGAATGCATAAAAAAACTTTCAGAGTCAACAATATGAAAACACATAACCCAACATTAAAAAACAGGCAAAAGATTTGAACAAGCATTTCACCAAAGAGGATGTATGGCTGGCCAAAAAATAAAGTGGAAAGAAGCCAACATCTTTAATCCTAAAGAAACTTCAAGACACCACAATACAGTTCTTAAGATGAAAAACAAACCCTGACATGAGCAAGTGCTGGGGTAGATGTTGAGCAGCCAAATGTTGCTGACGAAAATGCAAATGGCACAGCCTCTATGAAAACAGTGGTGGCCCTTTAAATTTAAATGCTAAACATTCACTTAATATGACACCTAGCAATCCCATTTCTAGGCATGTACCGAAGTGAAATTTTAAAAACTGACACATGTATATTTATAATTTCATAATTTCCAAAAATTGGAAAGAATTCAAGTGTTTCTCAACTGGGGAATAGATAATGAATGTGGATATGAACCATTCAAGCCACGGAACAGTCCTCATAAGAAGGAATAGACTGCAGCAACAGGCATGGGCCTCACATCCACTAGCTAAGCACAGAACCCAACCTCCGACGTCTGCAGACTCCGATTGCATTTACAACATTCTCAAAAAGGCAAATTGCAGGGACAAAGACTGTGCCAGTGGTTGCCAAGGGCTCGAGGGAGAAGACAGCTAGTATCCCCAACTGTTCTCCGTATTTCTTAGTGAGAATTCACAATACAAGTTCGTCAAAGGGAAAATCTGGTTCACTTGGCCAACCTATCAAGTAAGGCCATCAGGACCTGCTCCCCCCGGATAACTGGTCAGCCAGATACACACACAGCAGCTCCCTACTCTGTCTGAGACATACAGAATAAAAGTGAAATTACTGACAAAAGATAATCAAAGAAAGCACAATTCATATTGCAAATGAAATTAAGATAAAAAGTCAAAGAAATTGTTAATAAGACGTAAGCAAAAGCAAACAGAAAAGATGATCTAACAATTATGAATTGATACTGATTTGTTATATTACATTTTAAACTCAAAAAATCTCATATTGAGAAAAACTCCTGCAAATAAAGCAAGCATGTAGAAATCCCACCAAGTCCACCTACCCAATGCCCACAAAACACAAAGTTGAAATACAAGACATGGAGAATGAAAACTTAAAACAGGCGAGTTAAAACAGTCAAACGCAAATCAATAGGAAAGAAGTTTCCAATATTACTATCGGAAAACATAGAATTCAAGATTCAATGTCTTAATCAATATTTTAAAAGTCATTGTTTTATTGATAAAACGTATCATGTACAAGTAAGGATGTAACTAAGACCATGAGTCATGATTCTCTCTCTCTCTCTCTCTCTCTCTCTGTCACACACACACACACACACACACACACACACACACACACTGGCTCATTCTCTCTTTGACCAAAAATATAAATGTACCCAATAGTAGTAATAGACTTTAACACATCTCTCAATCAAGTAGGTAAGATGAAAACAGAGACTGAGGGTAGGGTCAGCAAACTACAACCCCCAGGCCAAATGCAGCTCATGGTAATATACATTTATTCTGTACATGTGAAGAATATTTCACCTCCCTTCCTAGAAACCAACTATCAGTCCACACAGAAGATCTCAGCAAATTCCAAAAAGATAAATTATATGAGTTATGTTTTCCTAGCCCCATGCAACAAAACTAAAATTTATAACAAAAGCACACACCAAAAAATACTCAACCATTGGAAATTCTAAAAACTTTTCTAAACACACACAAAAGTTACATTGCTGTTTTGATATTATTATAATTAATATCAACACATAAAGAAGTAAATATAAAAATAAAGAGAACAGAAAAAAGTTGTCAAGATTTTAAAATATGGATATATCGAGCCACCACTTCAATATTTATCCTGAGCTGAGAAGTAAAAATTTGATCAAAGACTTAGTTTTAGTGCACTTCTCTGTAGTTTTGTTTATAAAAGAAAAAATAAGAAGCCTAGATATGAAATAATAGAATGCATTCATTATGGTAAACGCATACAAACGAACACTGGATCACGTATCCATCAACTTAGGAATGTGAGCAAACATTTTTATTAACCAGAGCAAGCTCCCAAACAACAATAACATGATTCTGGGTAGTTTTAAATCTTCCTATTGATGTGTCCCTATCTCCAATTGCTTTACTTCTATAATTATATGAAAACCATCAATATATTTTATTAAAAACCTTACCCTACTTCTCCAGAAATGAGCACAGGAGAAAAGATACAATTCATAATATCATAATAATATGATACAATTCTCAGTACATAAAATACAATGAGTTCTATTTGAATAGCATTTTTTATTCTTAAATTTAATGGTATGTTAATGTACTATGCCTTACATTTGCAAGTATAGTCAATGCTAAAAAATGTTTCAGCAACAAAGTAAGCCATATTCCATCTAATACAAACTTGACACATTTCTTTGGATGTTGAAGAATCATCTACTCTCAGGAATAAGTGTCAGTCACTCCAAATCAGCAGTCACTGATGTCTTCTTCTCTACATTCGGCTCCCCAAATGTAGACACCTGTTTGTGGTGCAGGGGAGGGGAGATCTCTGTGGTCAAAAGCTGAGACACTGAATGAATTTGGTCCCTTTACTAGAGTATGTCTCCGAATCTTAACAGGCTAATCATATTTCCTCTATATTTCCAAGAGAGGCTGTAGGTTTCAGGCATACTCAAAGCTTTTAGGTATTGCTTGATTTTGGTTTTGCATTTGTTTTAATCCTAGAATTGTTTTTTTATGAGGCGTCTGACACCATTGCTAATACCATTAGTATTCTGCCAAACATGCTTTGGCAAACTCAGCAATAAACAAGCAATTTGGGCTTCTAAAATGCAAAAGATTTTTTGGCAGGTTGAAAATTGTTAAATGCCTTCCTGTTTGATGTAGTCCCACTTGCTTATTTCTGGTTTTGTTGCCTAACTTTTGGTATAATATGCAAAATCATTGCCAATGCTAACAGCAAGGAGAATTCCGCCTCTGTTTCCACCTAAGAAGTTTCATGGTTGTAGGTCTTACATTTAAGTCTTTCAGTCATTTTGAGTTGACTTTTGCATCTGGTGTGAGATGAGGTCCAGCTTTATTCTTTTGCATGTGGATATCTAGCTTTCCCAATACCATTTATTAAAAGACTGTCTTCTCCCTATTGTGTCTTCTTGGTGGCCTTGTCAAAATTACTTGACCATATATATTATATGGGTTTATTACTGGGCTCTTTGTCCTGTTCTATCTATCCATCTGTCTGTTTTAATGCCAGTGCCACTGTTCTGATTACTATAGCTTTGTAACCTAATTCTAAATTAGTAAGTGTGGTCTCACCATCTTTGTTTTCTTTCTCAAAATTTTTTGGATCTTTGGGGTCTTCCGTGGTTGCATACAAATTTTAGAGTTTTTTTCTATTTCTGTGAAAATGCTGGAATGAAATGTTGGAATTCTGATAGGATTTGCATTGACTCTGTCTATCACTTTGGGTAGCATGGACATTTTAACAATATTAATTCTTCCAACCAAGACATAATAATGGTCAATAAGAATATGAAAAGGTGTTCAACATCACTAACCATCAGGGAAATGCAAATCAAAAGCACAAGGAAATAGCACCTCCCACCTGCCAGGATGGCTACTGCCAAAAGACAAGAGATAATAAATATTGGTGAGGATGTGGAGAAATGGGTATTCTTGTGCATGTTGGTGGAAATGAAAATTGGTAGAGCTGTTATGGAAAACAGCATGTAGCTTCCCCAAAAAAGTAATGATAGAGCCACTGTATGACCCAACAATCCCACTTCTGATATATTCCCAAAGGACATGAAATCAGCACCTCGTAGAGATGGCTGCCAGTCCCCATGTTCACTGCAGCAGTTTTCACAATAGCCAAGATATGAAAGCAATCTATGTGTCCCTGGACAGATGAATGGATAAAGAAATGATGGTATATACATGCATTTGGATATTATTCAGCCTTAAAAAAAGAGATCCTGCCATTTGTGACAACACAGATGAACCCTAGAAGATATTATGCTAGGTGAAATAAGGCAGACACAGACAGAAAATATGCATGATCTCACTTTTATAGGGAATCTTTAAAAAAGTCAAATATATAGAAAGACAGAACAGTGTTTACCAAAGGCAGAAAAGGGGAAGAAATGAGGACATGTAGGTCAGAAGGTACTAAGTGACAATTATGTAGGATGAAAAGACTAGAGATCTAATGTGCAGCATCAGGATTCTAAAATTAATATATTGCATTGTACAATTATAATAGTTATAATAACATAATATATTAATAATTATAATAATATAATTATAATAACTATAATTATTATATTTAANTTATTAAAAACCTTACCCTACTTCTCCAGAAATGAGCACAGGAGAAAAGATACAATTCATAATATCATAATAATATGATACAATTCTCAGTACATAAAATACAATGAGTTCTATTTGAATAGCATTTTTTATTCTTAAATTTAATGGTATGTTAATGTACTATGCCTTACATTTGCAAGTATAGTCAATGCTAAAAAATGTTTCAGCAACAAAGTAAGCCATATTCCATCTAATACAAACTTGACACATTTCTTTGGATGTTGAAGAATCATCTACTCTCAGGAATAAGTGTCAGTCACTCCAAATCAGCAGTCACTGATGTCTTCTTCTCTACATTCGGCTCCCCAAATGTAGACACCTGTTTGTGGTGCAGGGGAGGGGAGATCTCTGTGGTCAAAAAGCTGAGACACTGAATGAATTTGGTCCCTTTACTAGAGTATGTCTCCGAATCTTAACAGGCTAATCATATTTCCTCTATATTTCCAAGAGAGGCTGTAGGTTTCAGGCATACTCAAAGCTTTTAGGTATTGCTTGATTTTTGGTTTTGCATTTGTTTTTAATCCTAGAATTGTTTTTTTATGAGGCGTCTGACACCATTGCTAATACCATTAGTATTCTGCCAAACATGCTTTGGCAAACTCAGCAATAAACAAGCAATTTGGGCTTCTAAAAATGCAAAAAGATTTTTTGGCAGGTTGAAAATTGTTAAATGCCTTCCTGTTTGATGTAGTCCCACTTGCTTATTTCTGGTTTTGTTGCCTAACTTTTGGTATAATATGCAAAAATCATTGCCAATGCTAACAGCAAGGAGAATTCCGCCTCTGTTTCCACCTAAGAAGTTTCATGGTTGTAGGTCTTACATTTAAGTCTTTCAGTCATTTTTGAGTTGACTTTTGCATCTGGTGTGAGATGAGGTCCAGCTTTATTCTTTTGCATGTGGATATCTAGCTTTCCCAATACCATTTATTAAAAAGACTGTCTTCTCCCTATTGTGTCTTCTTGGTGGCCTTGTCAAAAATTACTTGACCATATATATTATATGGGTTTATTACTGGGCTCTTTGTCCTGTTCTATCTATCCATCTGTCTGTTTTAATGCCAGTGCCACTGTTCTGATTACTATAGCTTTGTAACCTAATTCTAAATTAGTAAGTGTGGTCTCACCATCTTTGTTTTTCTTTCTCAAAAATTTTTTGGATCTTTGGGGTCTTCCGTGGTTGCATACAAATTTTAGAGTTTTTTTCTATTTCTGTGAAAAATGCTGGAATGAAATGTTGGAATTCTGATAGGATTTGCATTGACTCTGTCTATCACTTTGGGTAGCATGGACATTTTAACAATATTAATTCTTCCAACCAAGACATAATAATGGTCAATAAGAATATGAAAAGGTGTTCAACATCACTAACCATCAGGGAAATGCAAATCAAAAGCACAAGGAAATAGCACCTCCCACCTGCCAGGATGGCTACTGCCAAAAAGACAAGAGATAATAAATATTGGTGAGGATGTGGAGAAATGGGTATTCTTGTGCATGTTGGTGGAAATGAAAATTGGTAGAGCTGTTATGGAAAACAGCATGTAGCTTCCCCAAAAAAGTAATGATAGAGCCACTGTATGACCCAACAATCCCACTTCTGATATATTCCCAAAGGACATGAAATCAGCACCTCGTAGAGATGGCTGCCAGTCCCCATGTTCACTGCAGCAGTTTTCACAATAGCCAAGATATGAAAGCAATCTATGTGTCCCTGGACAGATGAATGGATAAAGAAATGATGGTATATACATGCATTTGGATATTATTCAGCCTTAAAAAAAGAGATCCTGCCATTTGTGACAACACAGATGAACCCTAGAAGATATTATGCTAGGTGAAATAAGGCAGACACAGACAGAAAAATATGCATGATCTCACTTTTATAGGGAATCTTTAAAAAAGTCAAATATATAGAAAGACAGAACAGTGTTTACCAAAGGCAGAAAAGGGGAAGAAATGAGGACATGTAGGTCAGAAGGTACTAAGTGACAATTATGTAGGATGAAAAGACTAGAGATCTAATGTGCAGCATCAGGATTCTAAAATTAATATATTGCATTGTACAATTATAATAGTTATAATAACATAATATATTAATAATTATAATAATATAATTATAATAACTATAATTATTATATTTAATAATAGTGTAGTGTGTACCAAAAAATTGCTAAGAGCAGATTTTGGTGCTATTACCACACACACAAAACTACCATATCCATGGCTATGGAAGGTGATGGGATGTTAATTTTCTGGACTATAGTAATCATTTCACGATATATCTGTATATTAAAACAATATATATACCTTTTTAAAGTCTCACTGGGCTTTATGAGCTCATGTGCCCTAGGCTACAATTATCACACCAATGGCCTAACATGTGTGTGGTAAGAAAAGCACTCAAAGCAAAGTAAAGATGTGAAAAGATTCCTCTCGTGGACCAGAGCCTGCAGAGATTTTGTGAGAAGGCTGGAAATGAAGATTTCACTTTTACGAGATAAACTATTTTGATTCCAATCAACCCTGTTTAGTCAGAGCTGCTGCACCACTGGTGGGCACCCAGGTGCAGCAACGCTCATGCATATTCCTGGCTGGATATTTCTTTAGTCACAACCTGGCACTTAGTTTTCGAAAGAGTGATGTGCACTGGGGGCAGCCAGCTTTTTCAGTAAAGCGCCAAACAGTAAGTCCTCTAGGTCCTGTGGGCCACACAGTCTCCCTCAAGGGTCTTCAAACCCGCCACTGTGGCACCAAAGCACAGGGCAGCAGCTGTGTTCCAGCAGCATCTCACTCAGGGACACTGAGATCGGGATTTCCTGTAATTCTCATGTGTCTCGGAATCTTCTCTTTTAATTTTTTCCACCAATTTGAACACATAAAGATCATTCTTAGCCCCATAGCCGGCATCTGGCCCTCAGGCTGTTGTAGGATGTGAGCCTCCGGTAGACACTACTACTGTTTCTTAGGAACATTTTCTCTATCACATTCCAGTTTCCCATAACAACTTTTCTGCTATTCAGTACGTGTTATTCAAGATAAAACTTGACATTGCAATCATCAGTTCTAATACACTATTCATCGCACCTGCTTTGTTTCTTTAATTGCTAGTTCTGCACCGTGAAGACGGTTTTCATGCGAATTGTTCCACATTTCTTGCCGACTTAAAACTCATGGTGCTTTGACTGTGGTGCTGTTTTGTTTTATTTCGTTCAATTTAATGGCTACATGTTTTGAGCAGGAGATTTAAAATATATATAGTTGTTCTAAGTGCTGTGGTCATAGCAAAATTCTTTCCGGGATCATCACCGGTTGTCCATCAATCGATTTTAACTTTGAATGAGACATAAGATCATTACCTGCTTGCATTATTAATGGAATTCCAAACACATAGACTTTTTCCTGACAACTTATTTTTATACAAGTAATATTTGTTTATTAAAATAAGCCATTTTTGAAAAAGCAATCTGCCATTCCTAGGTACCTAAGACTTCCCAAATGCATTCGGCGTAGATGTGTTCTTTTACGCTGTGTTTCGCTTTTCACTGTCACTTGCTATGCACACGTTCAATCATGGATACAGCCATGTGTTTGACTGTGCTGTGGCAGTCCACTCCGTTATCAGGACATAGGTTGTTGAAACAGGCCATTTGCTTGGTTTTTCGGGGAGGTTTCCGAGCTCTTCCTCTTACACAATGTCACCGAAGTTACATTTGTCCAACTTCAAAGGGAGTTATTTCCTTGAGATTCATTCCCCAAAGTTGAATTTCAAATCAAGAAGCACTAGCAGCGCTATTTTTATTGGATATTGCCACATACAAAGTGTTTCAAAATAGTCCCCACAACCTTGGATTTTGTCCTTTTAATGTACTTGTACTGCGTTAGCGTGGGTGGCACAGTAACAGGTTTTCATCTGCATTTTCTGATTTAGCTGCACTTCTCTTCAGTTGATGATTTTCTGTTTGTATTCACTTATATTGTCTGTGATATTGTGAAAGTCCTCTCAGCAGTTGGCAGTGTTGCTGAGAACACACGGAAACACTTCTGAAAGAATTTATTGGGAAAATATATTTCCAGTGCCCAGGATTTTGGAACAGAGATGCTCCTTCTCCGCTGCCAGAGACCATCTCAGATTTGGAATTTAGTTTTGAAGAGTCCATTCCTCCCACCTTCACCCAGCCTGCCAAGGACACACCAGATGTCATTCCAGCAAGCCAGCTTCCTGTCACCATGCTGTTCGCACAGCTCCTAAGCCATTCATCGCCACCCAGCGTGACACGTTTCCCCGATGTCCTGGCACGTGCTCCCTTGGCAAGTGTTCATTGAGTACTGACTACACGAGGTGCTCTAAGTGTGAAAAAGAGAGGCGTGGCTCCAGCTCTCATTAAGCTTCAGTTCCTGGGAGAGGGACTTATTTAGACGTTACTTAGACATTTAAAACTTTCAGTGACCTCAGTGCAGAGGGGTCTGTGGCAAATAATGCTGTGGCATAAATGTTCACTTAATCAAGTTTAGATTTGACACAACCTGTGGGATGCCAGTGGTCGCTCTGAGTCCTTGTCTTCCCCTCCGCACTGCACACACCTTTCTTCCTGAAACACCTTCCTCACTTGGCTATGGGATGTCACACGCTCCTGGCATATGTCCTACAACATAGCTGTTCACTCTTCCTCTTTCAACCCACTCAACACTGGAGCGCTCTGGGCTCGTTCTTCATCCCTCTGATCCATCGACACTCAATTTGGATGACCCATGATTCTAAATGCAATTTATTCCTGATTTGATGATACTCACAATTGTATCTCCAGTCCCAACTTTTCTGCTAAACTCCATGTTCACATATTTCTACTCTCTACTTGATAATCTCCATTCGGATGTCCAAAAAGCACTTCCAATTTTAAAATGTCCAAATAGCTTTGATTCCTCATTCCCCAGCCTCCATTCTACATAAATCAGTCCCATTTCAGTAGCTCAGATAAAAATACTGAGAGTTATCTTGTGTTTCTCTTTCACTTCTACTTCTCACAGCAATCCTGTTGACTCTAACTTCAAGTTACATCCCAAATAAACCACTTTTCACTGCCCAAATCACCACCACCAAATCCATGCCACTATCATGTATCATTTACCTAAAATAAAAGTTTTCTGCCCTTTCTGCCCTCAGGGTTCTGCCCTTCCATGGTTTACTCTCTGCACAGCAACTGGAGCAATCTTTCAAAAACTCAAACCTGAGTGTGCGCTCGGAGTGAAATTCAGACCCCCCGCGACAGCCTTGCCGAGTGAGCCCTGACTCCCTGGGTGCAGATCCTGTCGGCCTTCCTGCCACATCAGGACCAGGCCTGACCATGGGCCTTGCCTCTCCCACTCCTTGGCGATGGGTGAAGTGCAGCACCAGGCCTGACCGTAGGCCTTGCCTCTCCCACTCCTTGGCGATGGGTGAAGTGCAGCACCAGGCCTGACCGTGGGCCTTGCCTCTCCCACTCTTGCCGATTGTTGAAGTGCAGGACCAGGCCTGACCGTGGGCCTTGCCTCTCCTACTCCTTGACGATGAGTGAGGTGCTACATGGTTGCTTTGGGTCCGTCTGATCCAGCAAACGTGTACCTCTACGTCTCCAAACGTTTGATCTCTTGTTGACCTAACAGGAAAAGCTGAATCTACACTCCCAGGCTGTAGTACTAAGGCTTGGCCCAAATTGTAGAAGTAGAGAGCCGATTTGAGCCAAACCTTAGTACTGCAGCCTGGGAGCATAGATTTAAGGAGCCCTGAATGTACACTCTCATTAGCAGCAGTAACAAGTGAATTTTTAAAGGGAAAGAAGAGGCAGTTTCTGAGTTGGTTACCAAGAATTTACATTAAAATAACATAAGCTATTCATTGGCTAGACACCGTTAAGCTTCAGAGTATGGGTTACAGTGTCCAGTGTCCAGCGCAGCATTATTCAGTTGATTCATAACTGCTCATGGCAACAGCAAGCAGTTTCAGGAGAACGCACAGCCCAAAGTCGGGGGAGTGGGATGCGATTACCATCTCCTTTTAATGCTTCTCTGGGCCTGATCATTTAAAAGGACTTGCATTGCACAGATAAATGTTCTAGTCTTTCCTCACTCTTTTATTTGGAATAAACACAGCTGTTCACTTCTGATAACGGCTGTGTCATTTGTACAGGACTAACCCTTCTGCAGGTAACAACGATAAACTCAGAATGAAATACAGAAAACAACCATGGAAGGCACTGGAGAGAGATAAGGGGCAGGAAGACGTGGCAGTTGGGTCACTCCCTGAAGAAAGGAGCTCCACCTCCCCAGCATACGTGTGCCCGTGCGCGTGCAGGGAAGCTGGGACTCAGAAGTCGACTGACTTTCAGACTCCAGAGGTCAGAGGACGGAGCACAGGGCTGGCAGAGCTACCAGAAAGTGAGGGGGTGGATATCTCAGAAGGAGGAAGCTGCAGAATGCAGAACAGGAGCCAGAAAACTCTGTGTGTATGAATAAACCATACATATGCATCTGTGTGTATATGTATACCCACATATATATCATGTATGCTTATGTGTGTGTACATATATAAAGATATGTATACACACATTAAATATATTTAGTATACTAAATATTGTTAAATATCAAATACTTATGTTTATAATATTAATAATTTAATAAACAATACAATAAATAATGTTTATTGTATTACATTATTATTGTATAAAAGTAGTAATATGATAAACATTATTGTGTTAAACATTAATATATTAAATATATTAATTACTGGTTAATTGATACATTTGATATATTAAATATATTTATTATTGGTTAATTGATATATTTAACCTATTAACTACATTTGTTAAAATATATTTAGTATGCAAAATGTTTAATATAGTAAATATATTTATAAACGTAATAAATATATGTACTGTCTAAAATGCTGACTAACATTTTTGTAAGGCTGTCTTTGAGATGGCTTTCACAGCAGTCTGTAGAAGTGTGAAGTACTTATGCTGAAAGTTGCGTCCTGCCGTGCCAGGCTTTTCAAGTGGCCTTTAGTACAATCTTCTTCACAGATTATTAATAGCTCCTTCAAGGACTGCCTAGACCTTAGATAACAGCAGGAAACACATGCGTTGTCTCTAGGGGAATCATAGACTAGGCAGCCACACGGCCAGAGGGTCACAAGCACCAGAGATCCCAGCCGAAGAACAGGTGCCCTCAGCCACATCAGGATTTCAAAACAGTCGCGGGACAATTATTGGCACACCTACTGGCCTCCAGGCTGCACACATTCACCAATGTCCATGTTTGTTGCTAATGTTTGTAGTGTCTCAAGTCAGGGTGGCACAGATATCAATCTTATATTGACCAGCCTCTTTATGCAGCCGTGTTCCATGGTGCACGGGCGGCAACATGCTCCAAAAAGTGAGTTTAGTATTTTACTTTATATTAGCTATATTTGGGGTGGTGAGTTGGACCAGCCAGAAAAAAAGCGTCTTGTAAGAGGAATACCATATTGCCACTTTCCCAGAAATTCCCAATCCTGATATGCTTTGGAAATTTAAATTGTTTTTTTTTTTTTAATTGAATACTCTGCTCATGTTATCAAACAGAACCGGGGTCAGCTCTCCAATGCAGTAAGACCAGATGTCCACACGAAGGCTTGCAGTGGAGACAGGGAGGTGTTTAGTTCCAGGGCGCTGAGCACGGGGGACCATGAGGCTAGTGCTTAGGTTCCGATCCTGCAATGCCTTGCAGGAAAGGGTTTTTAAAGGCAGGGGTAAATTTCAGAGAAACAGAAATTACAGGGAAAATAGCAAATCAACATACGAAAGTTATACATTGGTTTTGGTCCGAAAGGGTGAATTATCTTGAGGTGGGGGCTTACAGGTCATAGATGGATTCAAAGATTCTCTGATTTGCAACTGGTTAAAGAAGAGAAAATGTGTTTAAAAGTTGGGGTCAGCAGAAAGGAACCTCAGCTCTGGCTCATGGGCGTGACCTCCTCTAGACCCCTTGGGAAGAAATTTAGAACAACGAGCAGTGGTCCGAGTTCAGTCTCAGCTCCCCTTTATCTGAGGTCTGTGCGCCAGTAGATCTGTTTGGTGGGGGGGCCAGGCTCCCCCAAAACAACTCAGGGAATGTATGAGGATGTTATTTTTAGCTTCTATGGGGAACCAAACCTCCCGCGACTCTAGCTTCCTTGGCAATTGTTTTAAGCTACTGTTACCTTCTTGCTTATAACATTGCGTATTTACTTCTCAGGGCTAGCTAAGCGCTTGGAACTTCCCCCTGAAAGAACTCAAGATTTTCCTGTATTTCCACGTGCAGAGGGACCCGCAGGCCCCAAGAAGGGCCTGCTCCATCTCATTCACAAGCACGTATATTCCTACTTCTCTCTTTTATCTCATACTGAGAAATGAAATTTCTTAGGTGATTAAGTGACAAACATACATTTCAGTAAACACATTTTTGGTAAAATTTCACTGCTGAAACAGAGAAGGAGGAAGAGAAGGAGGAGGACGGGAAATAGGAGAGGTGAATAAACATAAATCCTAATCCTTTGTTTTACTTCTTTTTCTTTGCTAAAGGGTTACGAACCTGCATGAATAGAAAACGTGGTCTTGCCTTTACTGCTAAGGCTGCCAGGTCCCTCAAGATGAGGAGAAACCAACATTTCTGCACGCCCCCCCCCCCTCAAAAAAATCCCTGAGCCATGGAGGGAAAACCTTCAACTGTGACAAAATAGAAAAAAAAAAAAAGGCACAGAAAATGCTCTAAAAATCTACTGGGGACAAGTGGATATTTTACTCACAAATGGGTTTTTACTGAGTATCATCTGGGTTACTGTCATACTGTCCACAAAATAGACCTAATATGCTACAACATGCATAACTCTGAGGAGTGCCCCACGTATTCACACAAAGCAACTGTGAAAACTGAAAATGGCAAAAAGAACTGGTAAAATATATTAGAATTTCAAAATTATGCAAACTACCATACCCAAGAGGGTTTGACCAGAGTTTGTTTGTATTTTAATTTAGCTTTTATTCATAATGTAATCACATAGGTATATGCCTTACGGGCATGAGGAAGAAGTTCTTACATGAAAGAGGGTATAATAATAAAAATATAGATACTCAGCAGAGGCTGCTGGCAAATTAAAAAACGAAAACTAATAACATGGTGTGCTACAGGGAAGGCAATTTTTTCAGCCCAGTTGCAGCTCACTGCCTTGGTAGGAAGTAGCCAGGCCTTTCTTTTTGTCCTGGACCATCAAATAATGATTACATGTTATTAGAGCAAAATTAAGTGTTAAAGTGCATTTGTCAAAAAATGAATAACATAATAAAGCAATATTTAGGCCACCTTCCTTCTAAGAATTTTAGTTTTATTCCAGTAAATGAACCATAAAGCCCTTCAATGTTAAATCTGGAAAGAACGTTAGAAATAACCTTATTTTTCCAGTAAACTGAAGCTCCACACGGTGAGCTGGTGGCTCAGAGAGGCTTTCCACATTCTTCTCAGTATTTCAGCTAGGTTCCCAGCAAGGACCCACTGCAAGTCCTGAAAAGAGAGTGCTTTTCCTAAATCCTCTCTGATGGGAACAGAGTCCCTGGTCTCAGCCTCATCTAGATCTTCCCAGGAAGGTCATCCTATGGTAACTGCTGTTGTGTATGATGAGGATTCAAACACAGAAATCACTCAAAGAACTATCCATCTGTACCACAGACACACACAAATTACTAAAGGAAAAAAAAATCCTATTAAACTCAACCTAGAAAATAAACTCTACAACAGAAGCTGCTCTGTTAAATTAATGGAATGAAAACTAGATTTTAAAGGATGGCTCTAAAATAATGCTACAGCTTTTCAAACCTAGATAGTCCCCCTCTGCACCAGGCAGGATAGATTTGGGAATCCATGTGATACTAGACATGTCTGATGCCCAAAGCGAACTGGGAGACTGAGTTAGGACCCAAGTCCATGCCCCAACAGACCCTTTATTCTATCTCTGAGAATTCTAAGAATTAAAGTCAGAAAAGCCCCCAAAATATAAGCATCGTGAAATGCTGCCAAGAGCAGGTAAGGCCTGGCTGAGTCTTTTATTTGGCAATGACACCTATGATGAAGCAAACCAAGGTACCCAGTCACATTGAAAAGACAAACATTCTTCTTAAAACTTGGAAAAGATCCCAAGTATAGTTTAAAATCTAGCTATATTTTCCCAAACCCATCAAACTTCTTGGTTTCTTGCAATTCAAATCTGTTCAAGGAAATAATCTGTCTTCAAAGGAATTAACTGCCTTTCAAAGTGCAGCAAATCTTATCTGTGTTTGAGAAAGGAATTCTGCAAGAAAAAAGTTCTCACTATAGAAATCGGAAACTCTCCTTGACAAGTTGACAAAAGGTAGACAGCCAGTTAAAAAGAGAATATAGGATTTAGGTATCGTGTGATTAAATTCCCTCTAGAAAATAACTCACCGAAAAATTACCCAATTATCAGAACCTTAGACACATGGGAAGTCTTTCTTCATTTAATGCTCAACATTTATTAAACTCGTGTAATGAGATTTATGAAGGTTAATCAGTACTGAGATGAAAAGATAGATTCCTGTGCTCAAGGAATTTGAAGCCTACCAAAGGAAGACAGGCTAACAATTTAGAACAGGATGGGCAAACTTTTTCCACAAAGGGTGAGATGGTGAATTTTTTCCTCTTTGCCCACCGTTTGGACTCTGCTGCGTGACTCAGCTGCACTGCTGCAGTGTGAAATCAGCCATAGACGATCCCCAAATGGCAGGCATGGCCGTACACCCTCAAAACTTACCACCACAGGTAATGGAGACTGTCAAGATCATAAAACACAAGGAAACACTGAGAAACTTTCACAGACCAAAGGAGTCCGGGAGACCCGATGGCCATGTGTAACGTGGTGCTCAGGACTGGATCCTGCAGCAGCAAGAAGACATTAGTGGAAAAACCGGTGAAATCCAAATAACACCTGGGGTTCAGCTACAGGTAACACTGATGGCAGTTTCTTCCCTTTGACAGGTGTACGATATAGTAAGGTAAGATGTCAATAGTGAGAGAAAGGGGGTGAGACGTATATGGGAATTATCTACTATATTTACCACTTTTCTATACATTTAAAAATTGAAAGTTTATTTGTCTAAAAAGATAGAAAGCGAGACCTCTGAACCAAATGTGCAGATGGCTGACTGAGAAGATGAAATAAAGTATTAAGTACACATGGTAGAAACACGCTTGGGAGCTGAGAATTAAGCCCTGAATTCAGTGTTGACCTGCGTTGAACTGTACCCCAACAGTGATGCTGGAAAATCCTCTTTAATTTTTAGCTTGTCCTCTTCCACCAATGTTTTTTACATTAAGAAGATGGCAGGAGAATCACAGAGAAACCACTCGCATCTTGCCAGCTGTTCAAGATGAGGCTTGCATCTTCACCTCTTTCTGCAGCCTCGCCTATCTTACAAGACAATGCATGTAAATCCACATGCATGGTGCCCAGGGCAGTAAATATTAGCTAGGATGCCCCAGGAAGACTCGGGTAAAAGGAGTGGATGGCTGGAGAGAAGCAACACTGAACAAATCACCTCCTCCTCTGCTCCTGGGCAGAAGTCAGCACCAACGACAAAAGGACTGTCTCGTGCTAGTCAAATCACTCACTGCTCAAGAATCCAGTCCTCTACCGAGACTGAACCACAATCTTGTTTTTTAAATACCAACGGATAAAAGTTGGAGGAGAACAATTTGAATCTCCAAGCAATTTTTTTTTCTAGTTGTGGAGGCTCAACCCAACCTCTTAATGACAGCTTCTTCATTTAGGTAAAATATTTTAATAGTTCATTTTGCATACAAGAGAACTAGAGGCTGTATTTAGGAACAGAAGGGATTAAAACTGTGAGGTACTAAACTGTGGTAGAGAATTGAGTAGATGGTCACCACTCTTGCACAGGAATTTGTGTCACAAGGCAGATTAAGCTTCCCTTTAGAAAATGTGCCTTGGTTTTCTCTAAGGAGGCCTCAATTCCAAATATTGGGGGAAGCTGGACAATTTCTCAGCAGGACAGAAGACAGGAGTGAGGGAGAGAGATCCTGGGGATGCCCTGGGTCTGCGCGCCCTTCTGCTGGTGCAGCTCACGTCTCCTGGACTCCCCATCTCCAGTCAAGCCCCATGAGGAGGCACCATCTAGGGGCTGTGCTCCTGCCATCCTGAGCAGATGCCAGTGTGCGCCTGGGAGCACCCAGGCTGGGGAGCAGACACCCAGGGACTAGCCTGGGAAACAGGATGTGGTCAAAGACAGAAGAAGGCATCCAATGCCAATCAACTGGCTGAGAGGACACAGTGCAACCAGAGCAGACCTGTGGAGCATGAAGAAAACCCTGGCAAAATTCCCTTGACTACTTGGCAAAGGAAATCTGGATAGAAGGAAGGAGGGAGAGGGAGAGAGGATAGGCTGGGCATCCTAGATCCAATAGGAAGGGGACTTAATTTATTATTACTTGCACACTAAATTGAAATGTGAAGTCCTTGTGCTGAAGCTTGGAGTCTCAGGATTGCATGTCAATATATATATATTCTTTTTCTAGTTATTTTTTGTTTATTTCAGATGGCGACAAAATATATGCAAATACATGAAAGTTACCATGCAGTAACATGAAATTATGCTTCTGATTTTGCTTTTTGTTTTCAAAAAGAGACAGATATGATGCAATTATTAACCTCATTAACCTGAAAATGAGATCATGTCCTTTGCAGCAACATGAGTGGAGCTGGAGGCAACTATCCTCAGCAAACTAATGCAGGAACAGAAAACTAAATACCACATGTTCTCACATGGAAGTGGGAGCTAAATGATGAGAACACACAAACACATAGAGGGGAACAACAAACACTAGGGCCTACTGCAGGGTGCAGGCTGGGAGGAGGGAGAAGATCAGGAAAAATAACTAATGGCTCCTAGGCTTAATAGCCAGGTGATGAAATAATCTGTATAACCAACTCCCGTGACAAGAGTTTACCTATGTAATGAACCTGCTTGTGTACCCCGAACTGAAAAGTTTAAAAAATATGCATATGTAAGTATAATAAATATGTTTATAATAAGTATGTGTATGCATATACACACAGTAAGAGATGTCCTTTTTTTAACTTGCTATTCTGTGTAAAGGGCCGTATTGTCTGTAGAAGCCGTGCAAGCTAAGATCCATGAGGGCCTTGACTTTTCTGCCTTCTTCACGGGCCTGCCCTCAACACCCAACAACAACGGGAAATAACTACTTTTGAGGCAGGAAAATAGGGTCTGGAGCCAGGGAACATAAGGCCGATTCACACATCAGCTACACCAGGAAATGTCCTCTCCATAGGGTGATGCTGCAACAGACTTTGTAACTTCGCTTCATCCTCTCCATTTACATAGGGCATACCCACAGTCATCCATGAAATCCTCTAGAGGATATTTAAACTCCCCAAAATTCTGTGATGGGGTCTTTGAGCCCCTGTGCTCCGGCCGCTCCCACACTGTGGAGTGTACTTTCATTTTCAATAAATCCCTTCACTGCTTCCTTGCTTTGTTTGTGTGTTTTGTTGAATTCTTTGTTGAAGACGCCAAGCATCGGGACACCATCCACGTGTACCATATTTGGGTGAGCCAGCCAGGAGGAAGAGGTAAGCCCAAAGTTTGGGATTTATTCTTCTCCTTTCTTCTTTCCGCTCCATACAGGGGAATGTCTTTCTCTCTCTTTTCCTTTCCAACCTGAGACCCTTGGTGGCCAGGCCAGTACCTAAACACGGAAGCAACTGCAGGTGTCTGGCCATGGCCAGTGAAACTAAGCGGTTTCCATGTGGAGAAGACTGACCTCCACCGCCTGGTTCGCTTAAGGGCAGTGGGTCTTTTCCATGGGTTTTTTTTTTCCTCTCTTTTTCAGTCGTTCTGTGGCTGTTTCCTAGTAGGTCCTTGGCAATTGGCTGGGGTCACTCCCTGGTGCTGCCTGAAGGCCTAGGAATGAATGGGAATAATTGCCCTGCCCCAAAGGGGGAAGGAGTTTTTTAATCTTTTCTACGTGTGGTCCTTCATCCCTATGTGCAGCACAGCTCGGAGCAAACCCGCACATGTTTCAGGGGACTTAAACCTTCTTTTCTTATATTCTTCCCTTATCATACTCACTGGCTGTGGAGCAGAAAGGCCCACCCGGCCTCCAATTCTTATTACAGCCCATGGCTGTTCTTATAAAGCTCATAGTATGCTCTGTGGGGGGGAAACTGCATGTGGCGCCACCTAAGGCCAGAGACGTCTGGAACGCTAAGACTGGACCCCACGGGAGGACATTCCGTGGGTCCTGCAGACAGACCCGAACCACTCCAGAGAGGATGCTCTTGGCAGAGGTTCTGAGGCCTAGTATTAAGCCCACCTTAGAATTTTCTCTCGCAGGTGCAATGCTGTTTGGCCCGACACTGTTTGGAATCTGGAGTTGACTGCTGAATGGGAAAGTGGGATAGCGTTGCATGTATCCAGGCTTTGGTGCTGCGGTTCTAAGCAGGGGGCCTGGTTCACATGTGACGCCCTCCTTTGACACGGTTTGGCCCCAGTGCTCTTTGGAGTCTGGGGAGGTCTGGCCTTTGAAACTCAAACTGCCATGGAGACTGCTTTACCCAAAAGTTTGGTTCACAGCCTTCATTGGATTAACTATTGGGGCAAAGTAAAACCAGCAAGCTTGTATTCCTATCTCATGGCTAAGGTCCCAAGCTATTGGATCTTCATTTATGTGTGTGTGTGTATACAGGTCTAGAGGTGTTTATTTATATGTACACTTATTGTTAGCTGTTGTGTCTACCAAATTAGCTTGTAAGTAAAAGAGCACTCATAAATTAAGTAAATACATCTGAGCAATTTTCAGGTTCATGTGACTTAAAGTATAACTTTACTAGACAAGCTAGCTTTGAAATTATTGGTGGAATAAAAATAGAAATGCCTTCAGAATTGCCAGTGTACATTTTGTCTGAATTTTATGTTTGTCTTTGGAAACAAACCTCATCAGAACATAACTTAACAGGTTGTATGTTAAAATTTGCCATTATAACATGCAAATAAGACTATTGGAAACAGTTTTACATGCAAGGTGTGTAAGAACAGTAGAATGTTTTTTTTTTTATAAAAGATTATACAAGGTTTTTGCTTCTTTAAAATTTCTGAATCATCGTTTTGTCAAAATAAACAGTTTATGATCATTTAGAATTCCAAAATCAAACTTCAGTTTCAAAATTGTCTTTCCTAATGCCTGGCTTTCTGGATGGATCAGAGGGCCCTTGAAAACATCCAGAAAAGAGGTGAACACGATTATTTGATATGTTTAGGTACATGGGATTGCCAAAATGATATTCAGTCTTCTTTAGGTTATATATTTTTGTGAATAATACTAATATACATTCCCAAATTATATGGGATTTCTAAAATAGCATATGCTGTCAATTATAATTATGGTTATTATGTTAAGTTATTGTAAATCACAAAAATAACCAATTTTCTTGTCAGTGCTATGAACTTAATTTGGAAAAACAACTGGTATCCAAGTGGAAGTAAGTCTAATGTTAATTAAGCATGGACTCATGGAGAACCAGGATGGCCACCTTGTCCTTCCTGAGTCCTTAAAGCTTTTATTATTAAAAGTTCTGCATTCCATGACTCATCATGGAAAAGATATAATGATCCAAATTGAATACATTGGTGTGGTGACTTACAAATTGCTAAAATAGTTTATGACCAATACTTGATCCCACATTCCTGGGAAAACGATTAAAGCTTCAAGTACATTTGCTGACATGGTGAACCATTTAAACATTATGTAAAGGAATTTCATTCAATTACTACTTTCAATGTATGTTTTCTGGTTGTACAAAAGTTTTCCCATGCAAGAGGGCTGATGTTATAACAGTAGATAATTATGCTACAGTGTATTTTCACCTGGTAAAAAAGCTTATCATGGTTTGGATCTTCTGAGAACATTGGTGAAAGATTGTCCTTGCCATCCACATTACAACAAAACTTCAGGACCATGGGCTTTGGGTTCATGGTCTTGCAACTGAGCAGGGTCCCTCCACACTTTTGGAACTATACACCCATTGGAACCCTTAAGGTAAAACTAACCAGGGAACTTTCTACCAAAAAGAGACTTCAGAGATCATACAATCTCTGATGTATGTGAACAGCTTTCCGCAAGTTCACAGATTAAGACTTCAAGATCATGAAACTCTTATCTTTGAATGCTTTTTCTTGCTTGTGTCTCTATGAACAATAGAGGAAGAGGGGTCTGTTCTGTACACTAATGGGGTATACTTTTATTTGTGAAGGAGTTTGCAGCCAGCCTTATACATGGATAATCTTATACTTTGATAGATAAAAGATGAAGGCCCAATGTAGGTAAGAAACTTTGATGGTACACACGTTACTTCATAGTCAAAAACAAAACATTGGTTCACTCCTCTAAACCCACATCATGGGTTAAAGAAAACATTGCCAGGAGGCCTTCACTCTTCTAGAAGGGTATCATTTGTTAGGTCCTTTTTCCATGGTTTAAAGTAAAAGAAGTGATGATTAGAAACGTAGCCCTCATAATAGGTTCTAGAGCAAATGCTACTGTAAAGTCTACAGTTAAACAACAGACTTTAAATTATCTTGTGAAAGTTATGCTAAATAATAGAATTGGCTGAACAGAGAAGTATCTGTGCAGCTGCTGGCACTTGTGGCCTATGGGGAAATACATCAAATGAAGATTATAGAGTGGTAGAGGATTGATGAAGAAATTGCTTAGACAAGTGAGTAAACTCTTTAGCCCATTCTTTGATCTATTTGATTTCAGGAGGTTTGGTTTATGGGGACCTTGGGTAAGGAGCATACTCCAAACTCTTGATATTATCCTCCCAATAGTCATAATAATAGTCTCCCTGGTGCGCTGTATCCTCTCAAAGGTTTTAAATGCTTGTGCGCAGCCATCTCTAGAATGTCATATGGTCTCTCTTCAATAAAGGAAAAGCCTGGGTGCATTTTCCATCAATCTAGATGCTTTAGATAGCAAAGATTCCTCCTGGTCTTGGACACCAAGCCTGCCTAATTAGCTTTTTGAGCCTTTCAACTATCCAGCTTATTCTGTGAGGTAATAATTATTTTATAAGGAAAATTAGAAAAATTTCAATCAGAATTTACTATTAAAACAGTAATCCTACTTTCAAAGTTATCCAGTTTACCTGATTTGGTGCAATATATTATGCTGCAAATAATTACCAATATCTTAATAATTTATCTAAAAACTAAGAATAGCCAGACTAAGAAGGATTTAATAAACATTCTAATTCTATTAAGTTTTTTTGTTACATTTGAGAAGTCAGTGTTGGAACAGTGGACAAATTGAGGGACACTATATTAATGAAGAAAGTAATTTTTCCTTCTGTTAGTAGACTTTGCTAAGCTGACTTTTACCCAAAATCTTCTTTGGAGAAACAATGCACAGAGCAATCCAAGCTTTGGTGATGACCTGGGAGCCTCTGTGGCTCCAGACAACTATCTTAACCTGGGGAAGCTCTACTTCCTTCATCTAAAAAGTGAGACACTTTGATTGTATGATCTCTGAAGTCTGATTTGGCAAAGCTCCTCCATTCTGTCATTATTTTGTTCCTTCAAATGAGTCAAACATCAACAATGAACCATATCTACTGTAAAAATAGGAATATCATGACTGTTCTGTTTTAATGCAAAGCCACACAAGAATCCCTTTATCCTTCAAGAAAACAGTTTTTGAGTGAAAGGTTTTGATAGAAGCTTTAAGTTTTATCAGAAACAATGCTGAATGGATAGAGCTGGAGCAATTTCAAAAGAAACTGGTTTCTGTTGATAGCGATTCCTCCACACCCTGCTCCCCAGTTCCAGGAGAGCCTTGGGGCCTCAGCTCACCGCGTCACCAAGCTCAGATATGGGTGGTGACTGCCACAGAACAGGATGCCAAAAGTGGAGTGGCAGAAAATGGTTCCTCATATTTGTGGAAATATACCTAAAACTCCACCTTCCTCACATTACGTAATCAGTGAGATTATGTTAGTATTGTAAATGGCATCAAAGGAGTGACTATAACACCATCAAGTTTTCAAAAGTTTTCTCCCAGTTAACCCTGGAAGAGAGAAATTTACATATGAGAAATAGCAAAAGTTTTGGTCGGGAAATCAAAAAATCTTTCCAAATGCTCCACTTAGAATTATGTCATTTATTTTATTATTTATTTAAAATTCCAGTAGCTTTAGGGGTACAGTTAATCTTTGGCTACGTGAAGGAATTTTATAGTGAAGTCTGGGCTTTTAGTGCGCCTGTCACCCAAATAGTACACATTGTACCCAATAGCGACTTTTCATCTCCAACCCCCCTCAGTGTCCCCCATTCTGAGTCTCCAATGTCCATTTTTCCGCTCCATATGCCTTTATTTACCCATAGCTTAGCTCCCACGTATCAATGAGAACATGCCATATTTGGTTTTCCATTTCTGACTTACTTCACTTCGGATAATGGCCTCCAATACCAACCAAGTAGCTGCAAAAGACATGATTTCATTCTTTTTTATAGCTGAGTCCTATTCCATGCTGTATACATACATTTTCTTTATCCACTCTGGTTGATGGGCACTTAGGTTGCTCCAAATATTTGCAATTGTGAATTGTGCTGCAATAACCCAATGCATGCAGGTGTCTCTTTGATACAATGACTGTATTAGTCAGAGTTCTCTAGAGGGACAGGGGAGCTTATTAGAAGAACTGACTTACATGATCACAAGTCCCACAATAGGCCGTCTGCAAGCTGAGGTGAAAGGAAGCCAATCCAGGTCCCGAAACCTCAAAAGTAGGGAAGCCTATGGTGCAGTATTCAGTCTGTGGCTGAAGGTCTGAGAGCTCCTGGCAAACCACTGCTGTAAGTCCAAGAGTCCAAAAGCTGAAGAATTTGGAGGGCAAGAAGCATCCAGCAGGGAAAGAAAGACGAGGCCCAGAAGACTTAGCGAGTTGGCTTTTCCCACCTTTTTCTGCCTGTTTTCTTCTAACTGCGCTGGCAGCTGGTTAGATGGTGCCCGCCCAGATTGAGGGTGAGTCCGCCTCTCCCAGTCCACTGACTCAAATGTTCATCTCCTCTGGCAACACCCTCACAGACACACCCAGGAACAATCCTTTGCATCCCTCAATCCAATCAAGTTGACACTCAGTATTAACCATCACAATGACTTCTTTTCCTCTGGATAGATGCCCAGGGGTGAGATTGCTGGACTGAATGCTAGGTCTACTTTTAGTTCTTTGAGAAATCTCCATACTGTTTTCCGTGGAGGCTGTACTAATTTACATTCCCACCAGCACTGCATATGTGTTCCCTTTTCACCGCATCACGCCACCATCTTTTCCTTTTTTACTTCAGTACTAGCTATTCTCGCTAGAGTAAGCTGGTGTCCCCCACTGTGGTTTTAATTTTCATTTCCCTGATGATTGGTGATATTAGACATTTTTTCATGTGTTCGTTGGCCCTTTGTACATCTTCTTTCAAGAAATGTCTGTTCATCTCATTTGCTTACTTTTTAATGAGAACTCAAATAAGTCAGCAAGAAAGAAAAGCACAGAGAATTATCTCATGCGACTTGATCTCATGAAAAACCACACTTAAGAACCCAAATAGAATAGACAAAAAGCACATGATCTAATTTCAATCAATTCCTAATAATATACAGGCAACACTGTAAAATTGTACTCATATTTCATGTTCTGTAGTGCCTATTTCTATTTCTAGATAATAGTGCTATTTCTAGATAGATACACAGATAGATGATAGATAATAGAGGATAGATAGACGATAGGTAGGTAGATAGAGCGAGCTGTTTCTTCATTTACAGACCTGTGTCTTGTGAGGGCATGAATCCAGGCGTCCTGTTCACCTTATGTGTTCAGGGCTCATCACTGCTTTGGGCACACAGTAGGTATACAAAAGAAAAAATTGTTGCACAAATGAATGCAAACTATTGGAAAAGGCAATACAGGAATTGACTTGAGCCTGTGCCAAGACTATTTTTCAGGTTTGCAGAAGAACCAGTTACCTTGGCACCTTCAGACCTGCCCACCTTCTCTCCATGATGGAATGACGGCTGCAGCCTCAGAATTACTGAGTAAAACTCCCACACTTCCTAAGGTCCTGTTTATCTGTGATACCTAATGTGTTCAGTTAGGGAACCAAAACTTGGGCCCACCTTGTTTTTCTGGTTTGAGCACAGTTTAAATAACAATAGTTACCCTATCTTGAGTCAATGTTATGTACCCCTCACTGTCCTAGGGACTGTATAAAAAGCATGAAGCCCTCCTACAGATCTAATATTATCACCCCAGTTTTGCACATAAGGAAAATCTACGTCTCACAGCCGCACAGCTGGGGAGCGGTGAGGAACTGGCATCCAGGAAGTCTGACTTCAGAGCCATGCTTTTAGCTGCCTCGGTGTGCCAAAAAGCACCACGCATGTGCTAAGTTAGGACTGGACTGGGCTCCAATTTCCTGTTGTCTCTACAGCATTCTGTGTTCTCTTCAGTCCCGAGTTATACCTCGCAGGCTCAGCACTACCCCTGGGAATCCTGCTAGATTCACCTGTTATGTGTAGTGCAAGCTGAAAACAGCTCTGCACATTGCCCAGAAAAGTTAAGGCCACGGAGCTCTTTTGTGCAGACTTTTAAACAACAAGAGCGCAGGAAATGACTCTTTAATCCCTGAAAGGCAAATTTCATACAGCGCGCGCGCACACACACACGTTTTGGGGAGAAACATTCAAAACAAATTTTCCATTATTTTCTTGGTTTCTAAATGGCTCACGAAAAAGCAACACTTTAAATAAATTCCACCATTTTTGAAATAATTAATTTAAGTGTATTAACGTGAGCACACACTCTTCCCTCTGTGCTTCTCTCATGGTTTGAGGAGACCAAAGACACCTCGCCCCAGCAGCATAGCGGGGATGTTCATTCTTCTACAACCGGCCCTGAGCCCAGGTCAGTCCGAACGTCTGTGCCATTTTCTTGTGCCCATAACCCACGTGTATAGGGGACCCTTTAAAAAGAGTATGCAAGTCGATAATGATGATGATTTAACATTTAAAGAACCATTGCCCACAAAGCTGGCAAAACAGACTTCCCCTCAGGTCTTTTCAAAAAGCCTTATTTGCATTTTAACCCCTCAACATCCCTTTGAGCCTCCTGACTTTGACGATGGATCCCTCTGAGTCTCCTGACTTTGACGGCGACCCATGATGGTTGGTGTTTTGAAATAACCACGAGGCGTGAATTGACCCAGTTAGGATTTTAAGGAGCACTTTATTATTATTATTATCATTATACTTCAAGTTATAGGGTACATGTGCACAACGTGCAGGTTTGTTACATATGTATACATGTGCCATGTTGGCTGCTGCACCCATTAACTCGTCATTTACATTAGGTATATCTCCTAAGGCTATCCCTCCCCGCTCCCCCCACCCCACAACAGGCCCCGGTGTGTGATGTTCCCCTTCCTGTGTCCAAGTGTTCTCATTGTTCAATTCCCCCACCTGTGAGTGAGAACATGCGGTGTCTGGTTTTCTGTCCTTGAGATAGTTTGCTGAGAATGATGGTTTCCAGCTGCATCCATGTCCCTACAAAGGACATGAACTCATCCTTTTTTATGGCTGCCTAGTATTCCATGGTGTATATGTGCCACATTTTCTTAATCCAGTATATCATTGATGGACATTGGGTTTGTTCCAAGTCTCTACTATTGTGAATAGTGCCACAATAAACATATGTGTGCATGTGTCTTTATAGCAGCATGATTTATAATCCTTTGGGTATATACCCAGTAATGGGATGGCTGGGTCAATTGGTATTTCTAGTTCTAGATCCTTGAGGAATTGCCACACTGTCTTCCACAATGGTTGAACTAGTTTACAGTCCCACCAACAGTGTAAAAGTGTCCCTATTTCTCCACATCCTCTCCAGCACCTGTTGTTTCCTTTTTAATGATCACCATTCTAACTGGTGTGAGATGGTATCTCATTTTGAG